>NC_059121.1:17258528-17538528 GCF_020740685.1 Jaculus jaculus | reverse complement strand
TTGTGCCATAGAATTTAACTTTCGGGTTGCTGACAAATAAAAAGGTTTAGTGTGAGCAGACCAGTTCCCTGAGCCGTAGCAACTAAGCCCAGGATTAAGGAAAATCTTAAAAGCTGATTCAAATCTGATCTGTAGAAATGGCTGGCAGACAAGGCCTGCTTGCCATACAAGCATAAGGAAGTGAGCTCAGCCCTCCAGCGCCCACATAAATGTTAGCCTTGTGTGACACCTGTCTGCAAGGCGGACTGTGTTCCCCAGGGCAAGCTGGCTCGTCAACTAGCCCAGTAGGCGAGTTCTGGGTTCAAGAGAGAAATCCTATACTTAATAGGTTGATATTGTATATATGTAATTACAATGATTGTAATGGGGAGGTAATATGATGGAGAATGGAATTTCAAATGGGAGAGTGTGGGGGTGGGGAGGGAGGGAATTACCATGGGATATATTTTATAATCATGGAAAATGTTAATAAAAATTTTTTTTAAAAAAAAAAGAGAAATCCTAGCTGGGCATGGTGGTACATGGTTTTAATCCCAGAACTCGGGAGGTAGAGGTAGGAGGATCACCGTGAGTTTGATGCCAGCCTGAGACTCCGTAGTGAACTCCAGGTCAGCCTGGCTGAGAGCAAGACCCTACCTTGTACAAAATGAGTGGGAACTGGAGAGATGGCTCAGTGATGAAGGCACTTGCCTACAAAGCCTAACTACCTGGGTTTGATTCCTCAGTACCAATGTAAAGCCACATGCACAATGAGGCACACGTCTGGAATTCATTTACAGTGGTTGGAGGTCCTGGCACCCCCCATTCTTCTCTGTGTGTCTGTTTCTGTCTCTCTCCTAAAAATAAAAAGAAATTAAAAAGAGGCTGGGCGTGGTGGTGCACACCTTTAATCCCAGCACTCGGGAAGCAGAGGTAGGAAGATCACCATGAGTTTGAGGCCCCCTGAGACTACATAGTGAATTTCGGGTCAGCCTGGACTAGAGTGAGACCCTACCTCGGAAAACCAAAAATAAATAAATAAATAAAATAAAAAGAAAGAGAAACCCTGCTTCAATAAAGTGGAGAATGGGCTGGAGAGATGGCTTAGCAGTTAAACACCTGCCTGTGAAGCCTGAGGACCTCTGTTCGAGGCTCCATTCTCCACGACCCACGTTAGCCAGATGCACAAGGGGGCGTATTCTCTCTCTCTCTCTCTCTCTCTCTCTCTCTCTCTGCCTCTTTCTCTCTCTGTCTGTCATTCTCAAATAAAGAAATAAAAAGAAAATAAAGTGGAGAGTATTATTAAAAAAGATACCCAACATTACCCTGTGGCTTCAACATGCATGTATATGCATGTGCACGTGTGCATACCCACACACATAATCATGAATGCTCCATGCATGCACACCACACACATTCACATACAAAAAAAAAAAGATACATATTTTGGAGCTGGAGAGATGGCTTAGCAGTTAAGGTGCTTTACAATAAAGCCAAAGGACCCAGGGTCAATTCCCCAGGACCCACGTAAGCCAGATGTACAAGGTGGTGCATGTGTCTAGAGTTCACTTACAGTGGCTGAAGGTGTCTGGAGTTCAATTACAGTGGCTGAAGGCCCTGGTGCATCCATTCTCAATCTCTCTCTCTCTCTCTCTCTGTATCTGCCTGTTTCTCTCTCTCTCTCTCTCTCCCAAATAAATAAAATAAAAAGATAATATATTTCAAAGCTTGGTTTATAGTTGAAAAGATTCACCACAAATGGTCCATGAATAGCCAGTATGGCTGGAAAGTTATCATGGGATCTGGAGAGTTGAACATGGGTCCTTAGGCTTCACTGGCAAGCGCCTTAACAGCTAAGTCTCCTCTCTAGGCCCTGTGGAGTTTTATCCATTGTTAATATCTCTCAAAAAAAAAAAAAAAAAGTGGGACAGAGCTGGAGAGATGGCTTAGCAGTTAAGTGTTTGCCTGTGAAGCCTAAGGACCCTGGTTCGAGGCTTGATTCCCCAGGACCCACGTTAGCCAGATGCACAAGGGGGCGCATGTGTCTGGAGTTCGTTTGCAGTAGCTGGAAGCCCTGCTTCTCTCCCTCTCTCTTGCTCTCACTCTCAAATAAATAAATAAAGATAAAACAAAAATAATTTTTTTAAGTGGTACATTTGTCACGAATTTTTTTTTTTTTTTTTTTTGAGGTAGGCTCTCACTCTAGCCCAGGTTGATCTGGAACTTGGTCTGTAGTCCCAGGATGGCCTTGAACTCAGAGTAATCCTATGGATGCTTCCTAAGGGCTGGGATTCAAGGCATGCTCCACCACCACGCTTGGTGGTGTGATTTTTTTTTTTTTCTTTTAACTTTTTGTTGGATGATACTCTGTACCAATCTGCATTACTCAACAACGGGAACACATTCTGAGAAATGTGTTGTTAGGCAGTCTCATCATTGCATGAACATCAGAGCGTGTCCTGGCATAGCCGGCTGCCTACAAAGACTACCTGGCATAGCATATTGCTTGTAGGCATGAGCCTGTATTGCACCCGGGAGACAGCTGTAATGAATCACAATGGTAAGGACAGTGTCGCTAGGGGCTGGGAATTTTCAGCTGCTTTGAATCATGTGGCACCGCCCTGTGCATGAGGCTCAGCATATACTGAAATGTCATTGGGAAGGGCACAGCCATAGAGAGGAAAGTGGACAGATTAGGACTGGAGAGATAGCTTAGCAGTTAAGCACTTGCCTGTGAAGCCTGAGGACCCCGGTTCAAGGCTCGATTCCCCTGGACCCATGTCAGCCAGATGCACAGGGGGCGCATGCATCTGGAGTTCATTTGCAGTGGTTAAAAGCCCTGGCATGCCCATTCTCTCTCTCTTGCTCGCTCTCTGCCTCTTTCTCTCTGTGTCTGTCACTCACAAATAAATAAATAAAAATAAAAATATTTTAAAAAATAAAGTGGACAGATTATATGTGTGCCATTAGTTAACTTAAAAAACAATAAAAGTAGGGCTGGAAAGATGGCTTAGTGGTTAAGGTGCTTGCCTGTGAAGCCTAAGGACCCAGGTTCAGTTTTCCAGATCCCACGTAAGCCAGATGCACATGGTGGCACATGCATCTGGAGTTCATTTGCAGTGGCTAAGAGGCTCTAGCATGCCCATTCTCTTTCTCTCTGTCTCTGTCCGTCTCTCTCTTTGTCTCAAATAAATAAAAATAAATATTTTTTTTTCTCTTTGAGATATTCTTTTTTAAATTTTTTAAATTTTTATTAGCTAAAAATAAATATTTTTTGAAAACACTATTAATTCATTTATTTGAGAGAGATAGAAAGAGAAACAGAGAAAGTTATTTGGGTACACAAGAGCCTCCTGCCTCTGTAAGCAAACTCCACATGCATGCACCACTTTGTGCATCTGGTTTTCTGTGGGTACTGGGAACTAGAATCCCGGCCGTCAGGCTTTGCAAGCAAGTACCTTTAACCGCCGAGCCATCTCTCCAACTCTCATTCAGTGAACATTTTTATTTATTTATTTTTTTTTAAAGTTTTTTTTTGGTTCATTTTTTATTTATTTATTTGAGAATGACAGACACAGAGAGAAAGACAGATAGAGGGAGAGAGAGAGAGAATGGGTGCACCAGGGCTTCCAGCCTCTGCAAACAAACTCCAGACGCGTGCGCCCCCTTGTGCATCTGGCTAACGTGGGACCTGGGGAACCGAGCCTCAAACCGGGGTCCTTAGGCTTCACAGGCAAGCGCTTAACTGCTAAGCCATCTCTCCAGCCCAACATTTTTATTTTTATTGATTTTTTGAGATAGGGTCTCACTCTAACCCAGGCTGACCTGGAATTTACTATATAGTCTCAGGGTGGCCTCGAACTCACAATGATCCTCCTACCACTGCCTCCCAATGCTGGGATTAAAGGCGTGTGCCATGACACCTGGCTCTTTGGTGAACTTTTATTTTATGTATTTATTTATTTTGGGTTTTCAAGGTATTCTAGCCCAGGCTAACCTGGAATTCACTCTATAGTCTCAGGGTGGCCTTGAACTCATGGAGATCCTCCTACCTCTGTCTCCTGAGTGCTGGGATTAAAGGCATGCGCCCCCTAGTGGGCATGTGTGACCTTGCGCTTGCCTCACCTTTGTACATCTGGCTAATGTGGAATCTGGAGAGTCGAGCATGCATGGGTCCTTGGGCTTCGCAGGCAAGCGTGCCTTAACCAGTAAGCCAGCTCTCCAGTCCTTCAGTGAACACACTATTGTCACCAGAACATCAACAAACAGAATAGAAAGAACCACCCTGCACCAGCCATTCCACAATGCATGGAAAGCAGTCTAGATCCTGAATTCAACCATCCACTTGCAAGCACAAATCATGACCAGCCCTTAAGAAGACCCCCTCATGGACATAACATCGCAGGCTTTCCACTATTTCAGGATGAAAGAAACAAAGTTCTCAGTGTCCAGTCACCAAGAAGTTAGCCTAGGTACCTTGTACCCAAACACCAACTTTGAAAATTAGAGTGAGAGAGAATAAAAGGATTTTAGTTAGTAGATAAAATACAGCATTTGGGGCTCTCTGGAATTCATCTGTAGTGGCTGAGGCCCTGGTGTACCCATTCTCTCTGTCTGTCTTTCTTCTCTTTCTCTCTCTGCTCGCAAATAAATCTTTCTTTAACAAAAAACAAAAACGCCAGGTGTGGTGGCGCACGCTTTTAATCCTAGCACTTCGGAGGCAGAGGTAGGAGGATCTCCATGAGTTTGTGGCCACCCTGAGACGACAGAGTGAATTCCAGGTCAGCTTGGACTAGAGTGAGACCCTTCCTCAAAAAACTAAAAATAAATAAATAAATAAATATAAGCCCTTCACACAATCCAGCTCTGGCATTGAAGCTCTGTAGTTACTCCAGGCTCACCCCGAAACCTCCCTCTTAGAACACCTCCATTTCTGTCATCATGGCCTTTGGCCTCCTCCTGGTCCAGTTTGAAGACCCGACTTGACTCTCCTTAGGGCCTGAATCTCACACTCCTTCAGCATGCCGCTGCACTTTCCAGAAGACAGGAGGAAGGAACTACTGTCTCCTGAGATGCCCGCATCCTCTGTCCTCAGGACGCTTCCTGGCTGGGCACTCAGGGCACCACCTGGGCCCTCGGCTTGACTGACAAGATCTCTTCTTGACTTGAAAAACAAACAAAAATGCTCAATGAACCAGAGAGTGGACAAGAACTTCCTCAACCCAAGAATGAGAATATGAAAATCCCACAATTATGGTAATTAATGGTAAAAGCTATAAGCCAAGAATAGTTGGCCTTTTCCTTGTATTTTTGAATATTAACCTAGGGCCTTCTACCTGCTAAGCAAGCACATGGTCAACCCCTGAGCCATACGCCTAGGATTCTTGCCATTTTGATTCACTATTATAGTAAAACCAGGGCAGTGAGCCAAGGAAAAGGAAAACAGTTTTCCAGATTGGAAATAAAATGGTCTTTACTTGTAGACAACATAAATGTTCATGTGGAAGAGACTATGACCTCATCTATAAAATAGCTATTAATAAGAAAATTTTTGCCAGACTACAGGATATGAGATCAATAAACAGATTATCCCTTGTCATTTTATATACTGTCAATGAACAATCATAAACTTGATTTTTAAATATATTGCATTTATTTATTTTTTTTATTTATTTGCAAGCAGAGAGGGGGAGAGAGAAACTGGGTGTGCCAGGACCTCTAATCCCTGCAAACAAACTCCAGATGCTTGTACAACTTTGTGCATCTGGCTTTATGTGGGTCCTGGACAATCTAACCTCGGCCCTTAGCTATTGCAGGCAAGAACCTTAACCACTGAGCCATCTCTCCAGTCACCAGAAACTTAATTTTGAAATAATTTTTAGAATGCTTTTAAAATATATTTTATTAATTTATTTGAGAGAGAGAAAAAGACAGAGAGAGAGAGAGAGAGAGAGAGGAGACAGACAGAGAGAGAATGGGTGCTTCAGGGACTCTAGCTACTGCAAATGAACTCGACACATGTGCCCCTTTGTGCTTCTGGCTTACATGGGTACTGGGGAATCGAACCTGGGTCCTTTGGCTTTGCAGGCAAGTGCCTTAACTGCTAAGCCATCTCTCCAGCCCCTAGAATGCTTTTGGATACAGGGTCTCATGTAGCCTGGACTAGTTAAGCCATATCTCTAGCCAGACTCTCAATCATGTTCACATAATGCTATCAACTAGGGAGCTTCAAACTTACTGATGCCTGCCTTCCACCTCCGCAGATTATGATGTGATTATCTTGAGATGTGTTCTGAGTTTAGGAAAAGGTGAATATATGGCCTGAGTTTAGAATCCCCAAATGAGTCTAATATTCCATCTAGGCTGAGAATGAGTGCCTTACAACAGGGCTTCTTGATTTTTTTTTTTATTAGCTTTCTGAGGTAGGGTCTCACTCTAGCTCAGGCTGACCTGGATATTCATTATGTAGTCTTAGGGTGGCCTCAAACTCATGACAATTCACCTACCTCTGCCTCTCAAGTGCTGGGATTAAAGGCATGCGCCACCACGCCTGGAAAACTTTTCTTATTTTTGACTGTTTTTTGCCCAATAATTTTTTCAATGCTTTATTGAGAATTTTAACATAAGACATACTGTAACTTGATCATAATCCACTCCCATTATGTTTGTTTGTCCCCCACCCTACCTCTCAAGTAGTACTTCTATTTGTTTAAAAAAAAATTATTTAAGAGAGAAAAAGAGCAGAGAGAGAGAGAGAGTGAATGGGCAACAAAGGCCTCTAGCCACTGGGAATGAACTCCAGATGCATGTGCCACCTTGTGCAACTGGCTTATGTGGGTCCTGGGGAACTGAACCTGGATCCTTAGGCTTCGCAGGCAAGCGCCTTAACCACTAAGCCATCTCTCCAGGCCTGATGTCTCACTGTTGTGAAGGTCTTGTGGTGGTAACAGAAGACGGTGCCACAGAGCGCTCCTCCCCACCCTGTGGCTCTGGCATTCCTTCCTCCTCCCCTTCCACTATGTTCCTGAGCCCTGAAGGGTGTGAGAGCGATGCCTCATTCTGGGGTGAGCCCTCAGCTATCACGCCTCATCAACTTGATGAACCTTGAGTCTTCCCAGAAGTCACTGCCAAGCTATAGTGCCAATCCACCAGGCACCTGGATTTGCCCAAGAAATTTTAAAACCACCCCGGGGTATTTATGTATGCAAATAAGTTGCTGACGGAACATATTTTAAAATAATTATTTGGCATACACATAACTCTACAACTTGTTAAAGGCAAAAATGAGTTTGCATACTAATGAAATGGATGTGCTTATTAAATCTTGGCTAAATGGTTTATACTGAAGGATGCAGATCACCTCCAACATTCTCAGTGCTCCTCACAGAGACACATAGTCCACAGCGTATGTTTAGGGCTACCTCAGAAACGTTTAGAAATTCTGTTCTAATTCTAAACCAAAATTCACTTATATATATATTTTTTCAATATTTTTATTTATTTGACAGAGAGACAATGGGCATGCCAGGGCCTCCAGACAGTACAAATGAATTCCAGATGCATGTGCCACCTTGTGCATCTGGCGTATGTGGGTCCTGGGGAATCAAACCTGGGTCCTTTGGTTTTGCAGGCACACAACTGAACCACTAAGCCATGTCCCCAGTCCCAATTATATTTTTTAACTAATTAATTTTTATTGACAACTTCCACAATTATAGACAATAAAACATGGCAATTCTCTCCTCCACCACTTTCCCTTCATAGCTCCACCCTCCATCATATCCCCTCCCCGTCTCAATCAGGCTCTCTTTTATTTTGATGTCATGATCTCTTCCTCCTATTATGATGGTCTTGTGTAGGTAGTGTCAGGCACTGTGAGGTCATGGATATCCAGGCCATTTTGTATCTGGAGGAGCATGTTGTAAGGAGTCCTACCCTTCTTTTGCTTTCTTTCTTTCTTCCATTTTTTTTTTTTGTTTGTTTTTGTTTTTGTTTTGGTTTTTTGAGATAGGGTCTCACTCTGGCCCAGGCTGACCTGAAATTAACTATGTAGTTTCGGGGTGGCCTCGAACTCACCACAGTCCTCCTACCTCTGCCTCCCAAGTGCTGGGATTAAAGGCATGCGCCACACGCCCAGCTTTCAAGCAACACTTCATCATTTTACTTTTTGAGGAGTGTGTATGTATAGGTACACCAGGACCCCTTGGTTCTGCTAATGAACTCTAGATACATGAAGCACTCATATTGTGTTCCACATGGGCGCTGGGGAATCAAAACTGGCCTAGCAAGCCTTGTAGACAAGTGCCTGCAACCCCTATGTAATCCCTCAACCCTCCAGGCAGTTTTATTTATTTATTTGCAAGCAGAGACAGAGAGAGAGAGAGGAGGAGAGATGGCAGAAGACAGAAATGGGGACTGAGAGAGAGAATGGGCATGTCAGGGCCTCCAGCCACTGCAAATGAACTCCAGACACATGTACCACCTTGTGCCCATGGCTTACATGGGTGCTGGGGAATCAAACCTAGGTCCTTAGGCTTCACAGGCAAGCACCTTAACTGCTAAGCCATCTCTCCAGCCTCCAAGCAGAAAGTTTTAAAATCAAATATTCTAACACAATACAATTCAAAGATCCATGCATTTGATAGCTACATGCTGAAGAGTAAAGAAAATACCGTTTTCTATCATTAAATCATTCTCTTCTACATGAAAAGAAAACTTGCATATATAGTAAAAAAACAAACAAACAAACAAAAAAACACTGCAATTCATACAAAACAGTCTTAAGTCTGAGTCCAGGTGTTTCTGGCAGCGTTCACTGATGTCACAGGGCATGACAGTATGTCCAGTGTAAAGTGTGTGTATTGTGTGTTCAGAAGCAAGGCAGTGCACCAAACGCCGTGGACTCATTACATGTCTAATTTCGAATTAATTTTTGACCACGGTGCATTCAGAAACCTTTTACTATTGCCAAATTTCCCACGACCCCCCACGTTGAGTTACATGACCCCCCATATGAGGTCACAACCCACAGTTTAAGAAGCTTAGAGGAATACGCCTGGCCTTGTAATTTCTCTGAATAGAGTTTAGGAAGTAAAACTGCAGTCATGGCTCAGATCCATCTGTGTTCTCTGAGAGCTGTCTGCCTGCAGAGCCATAATTCTTTTTTATTAGTTATGCACACAGTGTGTACACAGCCATGTTGGTACCGTCATTAGCCTCCTCCCTGTCCTCCCCCCTCCGCAGGGACCCTCCTCGTTGGGGAATGTGGGTCGTACATTGTGAGGGTAGCCATCAGTTATGATAAGAGGCAATGTCTCTGTGCATAATGTCCCAACATGTGGCTCTAACAATCTTTCTGCCCCCTCTTCCTCAAACTTTCCTAGCCCATGTGAGCCATAAATTTTATAAGAATTGGCCTGTGTGAGGGACAGAGGGATCAGGAAGTGGGGGAACTCTACTGTGAGGAGTGACAAGGCAATTTAGGTAGCAAGATGTGTCAACAAGCCCTTAGTCATAGTTCTAAAAGTACCTTCCCCAACCACTTGCGTATCCAACTTTGTATTGGGGGGGGGGGAATCAAACCTACAGGGCTGGACCTATAGCTCAAATAGAGTGCTTGCCTAGCGTTCACAAAGTCGGGTTCAATTCCCAGTATTAAATAAATCAGGCATGGTGGTATGCACCAGTAATCCCAGGCCTCAAGGAGCGCAGGTAGGGAGATCAGGAGTTCAAGTTCATCCTTGGCTACATAGTGAGTTCAAGACCAACTTGGACTATGGGAGATCCCGCCCCCCCAAAAAGTAATATGAAAAAAAGCAAACTTATGGAAGACTTTAATGAATAATTGAGATTTAGAATACAGCTCAATAATTCAGTACTTGCCTTGTGTTGCAGTCGGGTTCGCATTGCTGGTAGAAATCACCCAACCAAGAGCAGCTTCTGGGAAAAAGAGGTTTATTTTGGCTTACAGGCTTGAGGGGAAGCTCCACAATGGCAGGGGAAAACGATGGCATGAGCAGAGGGTGGACATCAACCCCTGGCCAACATAAGGTGGACCACAGCAACAGAAGGGTGTGCCAGACACTGGCATGGGGAAACGGTCTATAAAGCCCATAAGCCCACCCCCAACAATACACTCCCTCCAGGAGGCATTAATTCCCAAATATCCATCAGCTGGGGAGCTAGCATTCCCAACACCTAAGTTTATGGGGGACACCTGAATCAAACCACCATACCTAGCGAGCCTGAGCACCTGGTTTCAAAACTCCAAACTAATAACTCTTCCTCTCTCTCTGTCTCTGCTTGCAAATTAAGAGATAGATAAATAAAAATGCTGCTTGAGGGTTGGGGAGATAACATAGGTGTTGGAGGCACTTGTGTGCAAACCAGGTGTGGTGGAACATGCCTTTAATCCCAGCACTCCAGAGGCAGAGGTAAGAGGATCCCTGTGAGTTTGAGGCCAGCCTGAGAGTACATAGTGAATTCCAGGTCAGCCTGGGCTACATCGAGAACCTACCTCAAAAAACCAAAAACAGGGCTGGAGAGATGGCTTAGCGGTTAAGCGCTTGCCTGTGAAGCCTAAGGACCTCGGTTCGAGGCTCGGTTCCCCAGGTCCCACGTTAGCCAGATGCACAAGGGGGCGCACGCGTCTGGAGTTCGTTTGCAGAGGCTGGAAGCCCTGGCACGCCCATTCTCTCTCTCTCCCTCTATCTGTCTTTCTCTCTGTGTCTGTCACTCTCAAATAAATAAATAAATAAATAACTTTAAAAAAAAAAAAAAACCAAAAACAATAACAACAACCTGAGTAAATTAAATAAAACCTGGAGATATAGCTCAGGGGTGGAGTGCTTTCCAAGTACTACAACAAATAAAAACAATCCAGTGAGGGCTGGAGAGGTGGCTTAGCAGTTAAGCACTTGCCTATGAAGCCCAAGGACCCCAGTTCAAGGCTCGGTTTCCCAGGACCCACGTTAGCCAGATGCACAAGGGGGCGCAGCGTCTGGAGTTCGTTTGCAGAGGCTGGAGACCCTGGCGCGCCCATTCTCTCTCTCTCTCCCTCTGTCACTCTCAAATAAATAAGAATGAACAAAAAAATTTAAAAGAGGGCTGGAGAGATGGCTTAGCGGTTAAGCGCTTGCCTGTGAAGCCTAAGGACCCCGGTTCGAGGCTCGGTTCCCCAGGTCCCACATTAGCCAGATGCACAAGGGGGCGCACGCGTCTGGAGTTCGTTTGCAGAGGCTGGAAGCCCTGGCGCGCCCATTCTCTCTCTCCCTCTATCTGTCTTTCTCTCTGTGTCTGTCGCTCTCAAATAAATAAATAAAAATTAAAAAAAAAATCTAAAAGAAAAACAATCCAATGAAAGCAATGCACTTTCCACCTATATTCACCAATTGCTAACATTTTAGTGATCTTCACACAGAAATACTTTGTGTTTTCTTTTCTCTTTGGGTTGACTTTGTCTGAATAGGTATCTTTTAAGAACAAGGACCCTTTTCTACTTAACCACAATACTACTGTAACATTTATACTTTCATACTAACATGATAATATTACCTAATATATGATCCATAGTTACTTTTTTTTTTCCTGGCAAGTAGCACATTCTAGGCTGGTAGCTTGAAGAGTCGCCATCATTTCCTGTCACTGAGCACACACCCATTTTGTGGCTTCTTAAGGATTCGGACAGAGCCTCAGACACCTGATTGATAAACAGTGTACTAAACTCTATCCTAGCCCCCACGTTCTCTGTTCCCTTCCCTTTTTATGAGAGAAAATGAGGAGGAGGAGAGAGAAGAGAGGACCGGTGCCATCTATGCAGCCCACCTCTTTTTTTTTTTTTTTTTTGGTTTTTCGAGGTAGGGTTTCACTCTAGTTCATGCTGACCTGGAACCTGGACTTCACTATGTAGTCTCAGGGTGGCCTCGAACTCACGGCAATCCTCCTACCTCTGCCTCTGAAGTGCTGGGATTAAAGGTGTGCGCCACCACGCCCGGATCCCCCTTCTGTCTTGTTTTTTTTTTTTTTAATGCTGATCAGGGAAATACTGTGGTGAAATTTGAGTTGATCATGAGAGTTTAGGAACACAAACCTGAAAGCTTTCACAAGCAGGGTGGAGATGTGTGTGGAAAAGGAAAGAGAGCATGGAAGCTAGAAATTTATTAAAATTTGTGGAGGAGAGGAGGAGTGGAGGGTAAGGAAGACAAGGGAGGTGTTGCAGTCAGGTTTGCATTGCTGGCAGAAATCACCTGACCACGAGCAGCTTCTGGGGGGAAAAAAAGGTTTATTTTGACTTACAGGCTCGAGGGGAAGCTCCACGATGGCAGGGAAAATGATGGCATGAGCAGAGGGTGGACATCAACCCCTGGCCAACATAAGGTGGACCATAGCAACAGGAGAGCGTGCCAAACACTGGCATGGGGGAGCTGGCTATAACACCCCTAAGCCCGCCCTCAACAATACACTGCCTTTAGGAAGTCTTAATTCCCAAATCTCCATCAGCTGGGAACACCTAATTCAAAACACCTAAGTTTATAGGGGACCCCTAATTAAACCACCACATTCCACCCTGGCCCTCATTAACTGAGGGCAGAGGTAGGAGGATCAATATGAGTTCGAGGCCACCCTGAGACTCCATAGTGAATTCCAGGTCAGTCTGGGCTAGAGTGAAACCCTACCTTGAAAAACAAACAAACAAAAAAGTAAAGACAACCCTGAAACATCTTGTAGGGCCAAGAAGGAAGTAAGGGTATGTCACAGAGACAAAGATCAATGTTAGATAACTAGTAATGGAGTCTGGAGAGATGGCTTGGAGATTAAGGCACTTGCCTATAAAGCTTAAGGACACATGTTTGATTCCCCAGATCCCATGTAAGCCAGATGCACAAGGTCACACATGAGAACAAGGTGGGACAGCATCTGGAGTTCCACTATAGTGGTTGGTGACCCTGATATATCATACCAATTCTCTCTGCCTCATAAAAAAGACCAATCTGATGGACTTGCCTCAAAAAGAAAAGAAAAGAAAAGCTAGTAATGGGGTTGGAGAGATAGCTCAGCATTAAGGCACTCACCAGAAAATCAAAGGAACCAGGTTCAATTCCCCAGTACCCATGTAAAGCCAGATACACAATGTGACACATGTATCTGGAATTCGTCTGCAGTGGCTGGAGGCCCTTGTATGCTTTCTCATTCTCGCTATCAGACTCTCTCAAATAAATAAAATAAAATAAAATAGGGGCTGGAGAGATGGCTTAGTGGTTAAGCGCTTGCCTGTGAAGCCTAAGGTTCAAGGATCGATTCCCCAGGACCCACGTTAGCCAGATGCACAAGGGGGCGCACGCGTCTGGAGTTGGTTTTTAGTGGCTGAAGACCCTGTCATGTGTATTCTCTCTCTCTGCCTCTTTCTCTCTCCCTCTGTCATTCTCTGATAAACAAATAATAATCAAAAAAATATTTTAAAAAATAGCCAGCAATGGCCGATGTTGGGAGAAGCTGTGTGATAAAATAGAGTACTATTAGATTATTGTCCAAAGTATAGTAATAGATATTCATGACTCTATAGTGACATAAGTAAGAACTTCAAATAAAAAAGAATAGGCAACGATCTCATTTCAAAGAATTCTGGCACAGTATGCTGAACACAGTCAGCGTACAATAAACGTGCAAACTGCTTTAAGAAGGTAAGAATTTGCATTTAAAACTTTTTACTCAATGTAAACAAAAGTAGATTGATCTGCCGTGTGTGGTGATGCACGCCTTTAATCCCAGCTTTCTGGAGGCAGAGGTTGGAGGATCAGTGTGAGTTCGAGGCCACCCCGAGACTACACAGTGAATTTCAGGTCAGCCTGGGCCAGAATGAGACCCTACCTTGAAAAACTAAAAACAAAAGCAAAAAGGCAACAGATCCCGAAATGAAACACATACCCATTCATGTAACACCACAAATTTATTATAATACCAGAGAAGAAACCCAAACTTTGACAAATTTCCACAGTTTTCCAGTCTTTTAAAAAGTTCACAGAAAACAAGAGAGATAATTGAGGGACATAGTCTCATAATTTCATAAATTATAAAACAATGTAGTATACTTAAGAATGCTACATAATCAAGACTAAATTGGCGACATCTCATAGAATTTATATATAATTTGAATTTCTATATAATATACATACAGGTCTTCAAGGATTCATAGAAGTTTATGTAATAAATTATATTAGCTAGCTTTGAGTTTTTGTTTGTTTGTTTGTTAGACAAGCAAATTCAATGGCTTAGGGGCTGAAAGGTCATGAGTTCCCAGTGGAATTTCTTTTCACCACGTTCAGTTGCCCACACATTCTATGCCCAGCGATGTCCATCTTGACCACTCGTCTTCGTTGAGAGGGCACTTCTGTCATCCGTGAGCACGTGACATCTCGCCTCCCACACTCACTCATGTGAGTGAAAATATGAGTGTACCCCACAGTACTTTTAGCTTCCAGGCAGGGCAAACATTGAGTTTGGAGAGGAATGGGGTATTGTATGATGTGGGGCTGAAGGAAAACACACCCTCCTGTTTTGATCTGTGTTTGCCTCGTTTTGCTCTTTTCCCCCCATGTGAACCTCTGGGAAGTGTTTGTATTATGTGACAGCGTCTGCTGCGCTCTCTCTCTGTCACAGGTTGGACACAACAAAAGAGTGAAAAACAAGATCCCTGAGACCTCTACAGTGACAGCCGGGAGAAGCGGCTGCAATTGGTGCTCCTCTCCTGTTACTTTGTATTTTTATTTTATTTTATTTTTTATAAATAGTAACTTCCTCCCACTTAAGATTCTTCAGCTCATACTGGAAGCAAGTGAAATCACTAAAGGCCACTTCATGGTAAACTCAGCCTTTGCTCTACGGGAAGACTTACTGTGTTACGCCATAACTGGGGGCCATTGGTACTAAGTTTTGAAGTTCTTTTTAAAAATATGCATATATTTTTATTTATTAGAGAAACAGGGAGAGAGAGAATGGGCACGCCAGGGTCTCTAGCCGCTGTAAACGAACTCCAGACACATGTGCCACCTTGTGCATCTGGCTTATGTGGGCACTGAGCAATCGAATCTGGGTCCTTGGGCTTCGTAGGCAAGCGCCTTAACTGCTAAGCCTTCTCTCCAGCCCTAATTTCTAGAGTTCTTTACACAAAAGTAGTCCAAAGAAGCAAAATGGACGGTTTTACAGATGTCCAAATATTGCTGTTTCCTGGAAAATACTCTCTCGGTCAATAGATCTGGTTCTCCAACAAGACAACATGGTAATGAGAAAATTCTACACAGCATCTTTTAAAGAAAAAGAAAATATGGCACATATATTTCAGCCCTTCATTGCATGGGTTATTGGCCTGAACAATTAAGAAGGAATCCTGGCAAAGTCATGATTCTGAAAAATACCTTTTCATATAGTATGTCTATAACACTAAATACACATAGCTAGTGGTCTGTCTGTCTCTCTCAAAGTAGCACAGCCCTTATTTAGGTAATCACATCTTCCCTTAGATACTTGGATACCCCACCCACCTCCTGCTTCCTAAGCCCTCTGGACACTTTGCAGAATAGGTGGTCTAAAATCTTAGGACTTAAGGGTACCTGGAGTATGTTAATCATACAAACATGAAGAGATCTAACCAGCGCCTGTTTAGGCAAGACAATCTTTCAAGTCGTGACAATGTCTGACAGTGAGATCACGTACTACAACGGACGACAAAGTGTTCCCTCTAAACTACACAGCACCTTTTCCAAGAACACCATTCCCCCTTCCAGACAAACCCAAAGTTAACTGTAAACTGGCAATCAGCAAAGCATTCACGAACCTAGAAAAAAGCAAGTCACCTTGTTTCCAAAATATTAACTTCACCTCAGTGTCAAGGGCATGGGCACAGGAACCCCAAAGCACTGATGCCAGTTTATAGAAGTATTGTGAGCAAGTCTTACTGGCATAACTGTTGGCAGCTGTTCAAAAAAAAAAAAAAATCCATGATAGCTTATCACTAAACATTTAGAATGAGAACTTACCTAAACTCCATTGGAAGGTCACCTATATTAGCACTTTCGGCTGAGAACTGAACTCTATGATATAAGCGATCTGCTCTGGATATGGTGAATGACTGGGTGAGACAGAGCCAGAGCCCACAGTTACAAGTTTCCAGACAGAAGGAGTCTATTGTACTCAAAGATCTCTGTCCATGTTCAAAATAAACTAGTATTTTTCATCTATAACTGGACTTCTTTGAAGAGTACTATATGACTTCATATCCTGCTTTCGCTGTGACAAAAAAAAAAAAAGTATTAACCAAACCTTTAGGTTAGGTTTAAAAGCAGCTGGGAACTTTGTAGCTGTTGCAGGCCCTGTAATGAGAAGATTTACAGAGAGCTTTGGACTGACATTCAAAGATCAGAAACCCGAATAACTTATCATAAAAATACAAGCTCTTGGTTTTGAAAAATATACAAAAATGCACTGCATAGGTAAATATCTCTTGATTGTCAAGGAAGACGGGATATCAGTTTCAGTCGTAGATTCAAGTCACATCTCAGTGATGCTTGTTTTTGGGATTTCCAGGTTTTATAGTTTTGGGAAGCCGCTGACCCTTGGTGTAAGCTTGGTACCAAAAATGGAGAAACAGCAGCAGAAAGATGCACCCGTAGCTCATAATAATGTACAGAAAGATGGGGTACTGGTACTTGCACTCTTCCATGAAGAAGAATTGGCCTATGTGGATGGTGACGAGGAGAAACTGGACCTGAAACATGGATGAGTGAAAAAAAAATTCAGATGTAAAAAGAGAGTATTATTGTGTGTGTGTGTGTGTGTGTGTGTGTGTGTGTGTGTGTGTGTGTGTGTGCGTGTGTGTGGTAGGGTCTCACTCTAGCCCAGGGTGACTTGGGACGCTGTAGCTCCAGGCTGACCTTGAACTCATAGCAGTCCTCCTTACCTCTGCCTCCCGAGTGCTGGGATTAAAGGGGTACGCCTCCATGCAAGTTTTACAATTCTTTACCTACACATGTTTGTGAGGTCTTTAACCATATCTAGTCTGGGCAGGGAAATTTATCTTTAAATCTGACCTCCATGGGAATAAGAGGGGCTAGGTACGGTATCAGACCTATACAAGTCCAACAGGGCTTCTTTAAATAACTGTGGTGGTTTGAATGTGGGAGTTGGAACGTATGGTCCTATAGGCTCAGATGCTTTATTAAAATTGAGCCTTTACAAAAACAACAGAAATAGCCCGCTCTAGGGGGCGTGTCACCGGCGGTGGAGTTTGGGGTTCAGCCCTAAGGTATGCAGAAAGCTGGCTGGAGCTCTGGCTGTTCCTGTATTTTGTTGTCTCTATCGGCTATCATCCACTGTTGGTGACGCTTCTTCTGGATTGTTTTTTTTTATGGTTTTTCGAGGTAGGGTCTCACTCTAACCCAGGCTGACCTGGAATTCACTATGTAGTCTCAGGGCGGCCTCAGATTCATGAAGATTCTCCTACCTCTGCCTCCCGAGTGCTGGGATTAAAGGCGTGCGCCACCACGCCCGGCTTCTGACAATAATTTTTTTTTTTTTACTTCTGGGAGGAAACACAAACTGATCAATGAGAGGACTGAGCAGGTAGGCATAAAAAAGCCCATTATGCCTTCAAAGTTGTACTGCTTTAAGGTGAATTTGAGCTAGACTATGGAATTTCTGGCCTCCATTGTAGTGTGATGCTTACTGACACTCATGCAACTTTGCATGTTTTGTGCAATGCACGTAACAGCAGGCAGACCACGTAAAGATGCAATGTGGGGGCCACTGTTCCAGCCTCTTACTCACCAAATATGTTCTGCTTTTACCAACGTTTCTGACACAATTCAAATAAAAAGAAAAGACAGGGCTGGAGAGGTGGCTTAGTGGTTAAGGTGCTTGCCTTCAGAACCTAAGGACCCAGGTTCAATCCCCCAGGACCCACATTAAGCCAGATGTACAAGGTGGCGCACGCGTCTGGAGTTCGTTTGCAGTGGCTGGAAGCCCTGGTGCACCAATTCTCTCTCTCTATCTGCATCTTCCTCTCTCTCTCCCTCTCTCAAGTAAATAGAATATTGAAAGATGATAGTATAAATTTGTGACCTCTCCTGTCAATAATGATAATCATTTAATACAGTTTGCTATTATTATTGATTTGTTTCTTATATTTCTTCAAATAAATTATGTGTGATTCTATCACAGTAGTAATTCTACTCTTAGTAATGTACCTACGTACCACCTATTCTAGTTGTTATACCCAAATCCATACACTCTAGGACCTCTTTGTACATGAAATAACAATGTCTTTCTCCAGTGAACATTAGCATAAGTTTTTCTAAGATTATTTATATGTCATGATTGCCTCCTCATATATTTCAAACATTTTCAACTCCATGTATACTGTTTCTGTTCTTTCTTGTGTTAAAAACACCTTGTTTAAAGCCGGGCGTGGTGGTGCACGCCTTTAATCCCAGCACTCGGGAGGCAGAGGTAGGAGGATCACCGTGAGTTCAAGGCCACCCTGAGACTACAGAGTTAATTCCAGGTCAGCCTGGACCAGAGTGAGACCCTACCTCGAAAAACCAAAAAAAAAAAAAAAAAAAAAAAAAAAAAAAAACACACCTTGTTTAATAACATCTGCAATACTTAATAAATTCTTTTTTGTTCTCCCTCAGAACCAACAAGACCAGTTTAAAAGAACAAAACAAAAAAAAAAGAAAGGAAGGATGGAAGGAAGGAAGGGAGAAAGAAAGAGAGAGAGAAAGAAAGAAAAAGAGAAAGAAAGGAAGGAAGGAAGGGAGAAAGAGAGAGAGAGAGAATGAAAGAAAGAGAAAGAAAGAAAGGGAGGATGGAAGGATGGAAGGAAGGAAGAAAAAGAGAGAGAGAAAGAAAGAAAGGAAGGAAGGAAGGAAGGAAGAAAGAAAGAAGAAAGGAAGGAAGAACAGTGACAGCATGTTACACTGAGGCCGGACACTACACCTCTATCTGTTTTTCGCAAACCATGTTCTTGAGTCAACCGAATCCTGATGGGCGGTAAAAACAAGTGACGCCAATTTAGTCTCACATCTGATTTTGAAGACAATAAATTGACTCACAAGCTGTAAGGACGTCAAGTATTTCTTCCACCATAAATACTTCTGGAACGCTGGCCCCAGCGCGCACAGGCCGTAGTAGAGGTACATCACCACATGCACGGCTGTGTTCAGAAAGGCGTGGAACGTTCCTAAGCCGCCTGCGGAGAAGGAAGGTGACTCTAAGATGGTGCATTGTTCCTTAAAATCAGACACACTTAGTCCTACAAATTTAGTCTAATCCAAGAAAACATATGCATGTGAAATATGAGTTCTGTTAAACAGCCATCAAATTCAAGGAAGCTGAACACTCTATTTAGCCAAATGTAAGACAGAAGTCTTAGAAAATAAATGAGCATGCCATTCTTTGTTATGCCTTAACCTTAAGATGGTCCTATGATGGGGACTTACTTTAAACCAATTAAGTTTAGTACATGCTACATTGCTTAATAGTAATCAGAACTTACTTTTAGTGAAGAATATATATATTTATGTAGATATTACCCAAAGGACATACATTACTCCTAATTTGCAATTTAAGATTTTTTTCAGGGCTGGAGAGATGGCTTAGCGGTTAAGCGCGTGCCCGTGAAGCCTAAGGACGCCGGTTCGAGGCTCGGTTCCCCAGGTTCCACGTTAGCCAGATGCACAAGGGAGCACACGCATCTGGAGTTCGTTTGCAGTGGCTGAAGGCCCTGGCACACCCATTCATTCATTCTCTCTCTCTCTCTCTCTCTCTTTCTCTCTCTATCTATGTGCCTCTTTCTCTGTCACTTTCAAATAAATAAATAAAAATAAACAAAAAAAAATTTTAAGTAAAAAAAAGATTTTTTTCACATCATATTTAGTGACATCACCACCAAGGTCCAAGCTACAGAGAATTCTTTACACCACTACAGTTTCCCCTGTGCCCTTCCAGGATATGCCTCTCCCAAAGTGGCCTTTCTTTAACTTCTATCATCACCTATTAATTAATTTTGTCTGGTATCCTTCATATGACTGGCGCCACACAACATGAACTCTTTTGTGCCTGCTCCCTTTCAGTCAACATGAGGTTCTGAAGTTTCTTGCATGTTGGTGTTTGAACTAATAACCTGCCCTTTTTGGTACTGTCCTGCAGGATTAAGATGGCAGATGAATACATCAATATTTATTTTTGAGAGACGCTTGGGTTCTTTCCAGTTTGGGCTATTATGAATAAAGCTGCAAAGAATATTTTATGTCATTGTGTGGAATCAAGTTCTCTTCACACATTCTCAACAATTTGTATTAAATATTTTTAATGCCACAAACATTTTGGCAGGAAAGTCACCGGCTTTCATTAGTAAGTTATACTGAATTTGCTTTAATCGATTATAGTTTTTCTAGAACGTCTAGTTACTGTTAAACCATCTTTTTTTTTTTTTTTCTGCTTCCATTTGGCTACACTTTGATCTATTGCTTTTCTTCTTTTAATTTCACCATTAAGAAGAGCAGAGTAAGCCGGGTGCACGCCTTGAATCCCAGCACTCAGTAGGCAGAGAGATAGGAGGATCGCTGTGATTTTGAGGCCACCCTGGGACTACGTAGTAAGTTCCAGGTCAGCCTAGACTAGAGTAAGACCCTACCTCAAAAAAAAAAAAAAAAAAAAAAAAATAGGGCTGGAGAGATGGCTTAGTGGTTAAGCACTTGCCTGTGAAGCCTAAGGACCCCGGTTCGAGGCTCGGTTCCCTAGGTCCCACGTTAGCCAGATGCACAAGGGGCGCACACGTCTGGAGTTCGTTTACAGTGGCTAGAAGCCCTGGCTCGCCCATTCTCTCTCTCTCCCTCTATTTGTCTTTCTCTCTGTGTCTGTCACTCTCAAATAAATAAATAAATAATGAACAAAAATATTTAAAAAAAAATAATAAATAAAGCTAAAATTTAAAAGAAGAATAAATAAAAAGAGAGCTGGAGAGATGGCTCAGCAGTTGTGCTTCCCTCCAAGCCTAAAGATCCAAGTTCAATTCCCCAGTCCTCATGTAAAATCAGATGCATATGGTGGTACATGCATCTGGAGTTCATTTGCAGTGGCTATAGGCCCTGGCATGCTCATTCTCTATCTGCACCCCATCAAATAAATAAAAAATAAAAATAAAGAGAGCAAATCATAGTGATATAAGAGTCGGTCATTGTATTTAGCTGTAACCAACCTCAAAGGCAGGAGCAGGGTGATAAGCATATGGTGGAGGAGGAGAAAAACCAAACTTTGTCCCTAGGTCTCTTTCCTAACAGGCACAATTGAGAAAAATCAACATAGGCATAACATGACTCAGTTTAGTAGTTTGAATTTTTCTCCATAAAATTTCATTTTCTTAATTTCAAAAGTCTTTAATGCCAGAAATAAGGCAAAACTTGCAACTAATTATGTATGGTAGGACTTCTGAACTCATACAAACAAAATATTCACCCAGCATGGTGGTGCATGTCTTTAATTGCAGCTCTCTGTTTAAGGACAGCCTGAGACTACATAGTGAATTCCAGGTCAGCTGGGGGTAGACTAAGACCCTACCTACCTTGGGGGGGGGGGAATCTAAGGAAAAATGTCATAAATAAGCATACAATAGAGATTAACTACTTGTTAACAAGTATTCATAATTGTAACAATTCTAGATTTTTCTAGATATACCCACTGCTAGAGTATTCCCTTTGAAGAGCATACTTAATAATTCCTTTTAAGTCAGTACATATTTGCCCTAAGCTTGTACAATTATTCCATGCTTCATAAACTTTGACTTCTGAGTAAATAAAATTTCAGTTAACCCTTTATCACTAATTTCACAAGCAACCAAATTAATGGACTTTATTAACATCCTTTCTAGCCTTGATTAATTCCATTTGAATTAATTAATCTTCCTGGACCACAGAAACTTAAATAAATAAACTACAGTGGCGTGAAAACACCCATTCCGGATAATTTTAAAATAGAGTAGCTGTCTACTTTTACTCAGATTCAAGGGAAGACGTCTGTAGCCCATTTGTGTCTCAGAATAGCACACATCAGTTCAGCTTTTATTTTTAATTTTTTTTTAATTTATTTGCAAGCTAAGAGATTGATTCAGAGAATGGGCACACCAGGGACTCTAGCCACTGCAAATGAACTCCAGATGCATGTGCCCCCTTGTGCATCTAGCTTTACATGGGTATTGGGGAATCGAACCTAGGTTGTCAAGCTTTGCAGGCAAGCGCCTTAACCACTAAGCCATCTCTCCTGCCCTCCTCCCCAGTTCGCTTTTACGAGGGACTGCATCTGAGCCTTTCCCACTATGACACCTCTTCTTCCCAGTGCTTGGTAAAGGAGTGTTCAATGTTCTCTTTTTTACCTCATCACTGAAATGTCCTCAAATGAGGGTCCTGTGACAGGGATTAACAAAGCACTAATAATGTAGCTAAGAGCATTTAATAAGGGTTACTGATCAAAATCAGCTGTCAGATCAAATTCGCTTGCTTATTTTCTCTACCTATGATTATTTTCTGCTCAGTTACTTTAATAAGTTTGTTCGCAGAACCACCACCTGCTAATTAGTGATGCTTTTTTATTTTGCGTTCCTCTTTGGAAAGGTTCTCAAAAGAAGTGCTGTAAGAATGGGTCCCCAAAACAAGCGTAAGAAAAAACCACCTGGGTGGCTTTCACAACTCTCCCTGTCTCTCTAAGAGGGGAGGCGAGGACTGATACAATTAATATAATAACTTGCCACAGCAAGATGTTCATCTCATTCTGAAGGAAAGCTGGATTGCTATTATTCTAGAAAAGAATACACAGGAGGTGACGGGAAGTGAAATTCTAGATGGAGATCAGTTGTATCTTGGTTTTTGGACAGGACAGCTGAAAAGGGCAGTCTTGTTCTACGAACAGAAATCCGCGCCTGCTGCTCCTGCACTGACCGGGGTCAGGAAGGCTCAAGGGGGAGCTCAGCACCCCAGCCCACGGAGCTCAGCACCCCAGCCCATGGACCATGCAGAGACAACTCTACCACAGACGTTCGGTGAAGGAAATGGGAGTTGGAGATGTGACTAAGGATGCCGTGGTAAAGTGACCAACAGCCAGACATGTTGACATTTAAAAGCTGTGGTATGGGTTGGAGAGATGACTTAGCGGTTAAAGCGCTCACCTGTGAAGCCAAAGGACCCAGGTTCGATTCCCCAGTACCCAAGTAAAGCCAGATGCACAAGGTGGTGCATGGGGCTGGAGTTTGTTTGCAGTGGCTAGAGACCCTGGAGTGCCCATTCGCTGTCTCTCTCTCTCTCTTGTTTTTTGTTTGTTTGTTTTTCAAGGTAGGGTCTCACTCTGGCCCAGGCTGACCTGGAATTTGCTCTGTAGTCTCAGGGTGGCCTTGAACTCATGACGATCCTCCTACCTCTGCCTCCCGAGTGCTGGCATTCAAGGTGTATGCTACCACGTCCGGCTTCTCTTTCTCTCTCTCTCTCAATAAATAAACTATTTTAAAACCTGTGGTAGCTTCCAGGTTTAGAATTTTATTTTTGAAAGCATTTGCTTGTTTTGCCTGCTAATGGACTCCAAAGAGAAGTGAGAGAAAGACTAGCTCCATTCTTTAGGTAAAATTTGTTTCCGGTCACACAACTACCAGAAGAATGAGAGAAGTCAGAGCAGGCAAAAGAAGAAATGGAAAAATGCTTTTGTTTCAGCATCTCTAATGCCACCTGTGTGTGGTTTGGAACACTGACTTCCAATATTTTCTCGACTTCTCTGTAGTATTCAAATATGATGTAGTCATCCCTTGAGACTCATGGGATGTAAGTTCCAGAACTCTCTAATGGTACCAAAATCTGTGAGTGTTAAAATTCATAACAGAAAAAAAGTGGCATATTATTTGCTTATAGCCTATGCATAGCATGCCACATACTTTAGATCATCTCTAGATTATGTACAGTGCCAAACAATGAGACTCTTAGGTAAACAGTTGGTATACTATATTGCTTTAGGGAATGATGATCAATAATAATTTAAAAAAAAAAAAGTTTGTACATGCTGAGTACAGATCCAGGTTTTTTTTCATTTTTTTCCCCATCCATAGTTGGTCAAAACCATGGATCCAGAGCCCACAGATATGGAGGTACAAATGTATTTTGGTCTCATGGTAGAAACAGAGATAGATCACGTGAGTGTAAAAACACTGTTGCTAGCATTTAAAAAATAAGAAGTGGCTGGAGTGATGACTCAGTGGTTGAGGCTCTTGTCCACAACGCCTAATGACCAGGGTTCAATTCTCCAGCATTCACGTAAAGCCAGATGCACAGAGTGGCACATGAATTTGCGGTCTCTAGTGGATCGAGGCCCTGGCACACCAATTCTCATTCTCTCTCCTTGCAAATAAATAGAATTATATGTATAATGCCGGGCGTGGTGGCGCACACCTTTAATCCCAGCACTTGGAAGGCAGAGGTAGGAGGATCGCCATTAGTTCAAGGCCACCCTGAGACAACATAGTGAATTCCAGGTCAGCCTGAGCTAGAGTGAGATCCTACCTCGAAAAACAAAACAAAACAAAACAAAAAAAAGCACACACACACACACACACACACGCATATATATATATATATATATATATATATATATATATATGCAAGCCCAACAGACTGGCCTTTCTTGTGAGAAAGAGAAATAGAGAGAGAATTGGTGTACCAGGGCCTCCAGCCACTGTAATTGAACTCCAGACATGAGCGCCACCTAGTGGGCACGTGCAACCTTCTGTGCCTGCATCACCTTGTGCGTCTGTCTTACATGGGATCTGAAGAGTCGAACGTGGGTCCTTAAGCGCCTTAACTGCTAAGCCATCTCTCCAGCCCAGATAAAATATTTAAAAAATAAAATAAAACAAATAGCATTAGAAAAAAAAAAAAGGAACCTCTTTCTGTAGGAACAGGAGCCAAGCTGCTTAACGGAGAAGGTGAAGTAAATGCTTCTCAACCCTGTTTCCATTTCATGACATGGAGTGTGGGAGAAATGACTCTAGTAGTCAGTGTTTAAGTATTTTCCATGCTTTCACCAACACATCTAAGGCATCAGAGGGTATTAGCTAAGTGAACCAAGACAGTCACAGTATGTGAGAGAAAACACAAGTAAGAAAGGACAGTTGATTGGGCTGAAGAGATGGCTTAGCGGTTAAACGCTTGCCTGTGAAGCCTGAGGACCCCAGTTCGAGGCTCGACTCCGCAGGACCCAGGTCAGCCAGATGCACAAAGGGGCGCGTGCATCTGGAGTTCGTTTGCAGTAGCTGGAGGTCTTGGTGTGCCCATTCTCTCTCTCTGTCTCCCTCTTTCTCTCTCTGTCTGTCACTCTCAAATAAATAAATAAAAATGGGCTGGAGAGATGGCTTAGCGGTTAAGCGCTTGCCTGTGAAGCCTAAGGACCCCGGTTCGAGGCTCGATTCCCCAGGTCCCATGTTAGCCAGATGCACAAGGGGGCGCACGCGTCTGGAGTTCGTTTGCAGAGGCTGGAAGCCCTGGTGCGCCCATTCTCTCTCTCTCCCTCTATCTGTCTTTCTCTCTGTGTCTGTCGCTCTCAAATAAATAAATAAATAAAATTTAAATAAATAAAAATAACTTAAAAAAAAGAGAAAGGACAGTTGAGGGAAATGATGAGCATGACATCCAAGAGCTATTTGGGGTTTTCAGGAATGGATACACCTGATCGTCTTGTGAGAATACGAGCTAAATTTTCACACTAACCTATGTCATAAGCAAAAATAGTTACATTTACTTAAAAAAAAAAAAAAAAAAGGAGGTTAGCTTGTGAGGGGAGAACAAGATCTCTGGGGTGCCTAACCTCTGGGGAACTTCCAGCTATTGCTGCTGAGCCCAGGGGAGAGCCCCTGCCCCCAGCCCTTACTCACCACATGGGCTCTTTACCTCTCCCCAGAGCTCCCCACATGGCAGGAGCTCTTTGAATTGTGCCTTTCCTTGGTTCTGTACTTCCCTAAACAAATACAATAATCTGAAAATTAAAACAAAATACTCCAGGGCTGGAGAGATGGCTCAGTGGTTAAGGTGCTTGCCTGCAAAGCCTAACGACCTGAGTTTGACTCCCCAGTACCCACGTCAAGCCAGATGCACAATATGGCACATGCATCTGGAGTTCATTTGCAGTGGCTAGAGGCCCGTTCTCTCTGTTTCTCTTTTCTCCATTTCTCTCTGCTTTCAAATAAAATAAAATAAACTATAAAACATACACAATTAAAAATCAACAAATTTGAGGCCACCCTGAGACTACATAGTGAATTCCAGGTCAGCCTGAGCCAGAGTGAGACCGACCCTACCTCGAAAAAACCAAAAAATAAATAAATAAATAAATAAATAAATAAATAAATAAAAACAAAAATAAAAATCAACAAATTGCTGGGTGTGGTGGCGCACGTCTTTAATCCTAGCACTTGAGAGGCAGAGGTAGGAGGATCCCAGTGAGTTTGAGGCCACCCTGAGACTATCTAGTGAATTCCAGGTCAGCCTGGGCTAGAGTGAGACTCTACCTTGAAAAAACAACAAAATCAATAAATTAAAAAAAAATTAAAAAATCAATAAGTTAAAAAAATTAAGTATCAATCAATAAATGCCAATTTGGGAGCTGGAGAGATGGCTTACCAGTTAAGGCACTAGCCTGAGAAGGCTTAGGACCCAGGTTTGATTCCCCAGTCCCCACATAAGCTGGACGCACAAGGTGACCATGTGTCTGGAGTTTGTGTGCAGCAACTGGAGGCCCTGGTGAGCCCATTCTCTCTCTATCTCCCTCTGTGGTGGTTTGATTCAGGGGTCCCCCATAAACTTAGGTGTTCTGAATGCTAGGTTCCCAGCTGATGGAGATTTGGGAATTAATGCCTCCTAGAGGGAGTGTATTGTTGGGGGTGGGCTTATGGGCTTTATAGCCAGTTTCCCCATGCCAGTGTTTGGCACACCC
The DNA here is from genome assembly GCF_020740685.1 of Jaculus jaculus. Lineage (NCBI taxonomy): Eukaryota > Metazoa > Chordata > Mammalia > Rodentia > Dipodidae > Jaculus > Jaculus jaculus. Next base: position 17,511,540 of record NC_059121.1, on the reverse strand, counting down.
GCCTGTTGCTGTGGTCCACCTTATGTTGGCCAGGGGGTGATGTCCACCCTCTGCTCATGCCATCGTTTTCCCCTGCCATTGTGGAGCTTCCCCTTGAGCCTGTAAGCCAAAATAAATCTCTTTTTCCCAGAAGCTGCTCTTGGTTGGGTGATTTCTACCAGCAATGCGAACTGGACTGCAACATCCTCTTTTTCCCTCTCTCTCTCTCTTTCTCTCTCTCCCTCTCTCTGTCTTTCACTCCCCCTCTCTCAAATAAATAAATAAGTAAAGCATTTTTTTTTTAAAGTCAATTTTAGGGCCGGGCGTGGTGGCGCACGCCTTTAATCCCAGCACTCGGGAGGCAGAGGTAGCAGGATCGCCATGAGTTCAAGGCCACCCTGAGACTACAGAGTTAATTCCAGGTCAGCCTGGACCAGAGTGAGACCCTACCTCGAAAAACCAAAAAAATAAAATTCAATTTAAACAAAAAAGCCAATTTGGGGTATGCATGGATTATATGGAAATCTCCGACCCGCAGGCCCTGTCAGAAACAACCCTTAGCCTGCACTTCTCGGGCTTGGGGGCTGAGCTGCCAGGAGTTCCTCTGAGACATGCCCGTCCTGCCTCCGCCCACCCGGCCACCCGCACCCGGCCTCCATTTCATAGAGAAGAGCTCAGTGGTCAGGCTTCTCTTGTCCATGCAGTCTAACGGGGTGACTGTTTAAGTACTCTTGCCTATGGGCTGCAGGAGGAGTCATATTCTTTTCATAAATCTTTCTAACTTTAAGGAACTAGAATAGGCTGGAGAGATGGCTTAGCGGTTAAGGCGTTTGCCTGCAAAGCTAAAGGCCCCAGGTTCGATTCCCCAGGACCCACGTAAGCCAGATGCACAAGGGGGGCGCACGTGTCTGGAGTTTGTTCGTAGTGGCTGGAGGCCCTGGTGTGCCCATTCTCTTTCTCTCTCTCTCTCTCAACTAAATAAATAAGTAATAAAGTTTAAAAAAAGAAACTAGAAGAGAGGCTAGAGAGATGGCTTAGCAGTTAAGGCACTTGCCTGAGAAGCCTAAGAACCCAAGTTCAATTCCCCAGAACCCACGTAAACCAGATGCACATGGTGGCACATGCATCTGGAGTCTAGAGGCCCTGTGGCATGCCCATTCTCTCTCTCTCTCTAATAAATCAAATTAAATTAAAAATTAAAAAAGAAATAAGAATAAATAATCCTCCAACTATAGTTTGCTAATCTAGGTATATGGGCTTGGGGATGCTGTTTATTAAAATTTTATGAGGTGGGCTGGAGAGATGGCTTAGCAGTTAAAGCGCCTGCAAACCTGGAGGACCAAGGTTCAACTCCCCAAGATCCATGTAAGCCAGATGCTCAAGGGGGTGCACACATCTGGAGTTTGTCTGCAGTGGCTGGAGGCCCTGGCATGCTCATTTGCTCTCTCTCTACCTGCCTATTTCTGTATCTCTCTCTCAAATAAATAAATAAAAATATTTTTTTAAATTATGAGGTGGATTGCTATGAGTTCGTGGCCACCCTGAAACTGCATAGTGAATTCCAGGTCAGCCTGGGCTAGAGTGAGACCCTACTTCAAAAAAAAAATTTTTTTTTATTATGATGTGGATATACTGGGGACACTAATTAAAACTTTAAGAGAGGTTTAAAAATACTGCCTGTTTTCTATTTTTGATGTTCAGAAGCATGAAACCAAAAGGGACAAAGCCTGTGAGTCAGGCTCTTGATTTAAATGATCTTGGCCTAAAAAACACAGGGTAGAATGCTCTAGAGAGTTTTAATGAATGCAGTCTGACACACCTTTAGTCACATCGGGCTGCATTGTGCCAGTGTTTGAATGGAGTTCATTCACTAACAGTTCATTTGTCCCCAAGGCAAAATGACCTGCCCTTCAAGAAGTGGGGCCCAGTGGGGAGGGAGAGGTGAAGGGATTAGCCCAGGTCTCACAGCTTGGAGTAGGTTAGTTCTCTCCAGAGTAGGCTTTATGAAAGAATGAGTCTGGACTCTCTTGCAGTCCTCCCTCCCCTTCCTTCTCTATCTCTGTATCCTTCTCCCCCTCCTCTTTCTTACCCCCCCCCCACGTCTGCCACGATGTCACTGATCATAAAATGATACTGCCACAAGGTCGTTATACCAGGGGCCAAGTGGATCCAGCCGCCTGTTCTTGGACTTTCAGCCTCCAAAATTGAGCTAAGCCAGGCGTGGTGGCGCACGCCTTTAATCCCAGCACTCAGGAGGAGGAGGTAGGAAGATTCCCGTTGAGTTTGAGGCCACCCTGAGTGAATTTCAAGTCAGCCTGGGCTGGAATGAGACCCTACCTTGAAAAACAAAACAAAACAAAACAAAACAAAACAAAACAAAACAAAACAAAACAAAACAAAACAAAACAAAACAGAAAACAATCAAACAAGCAAAAACCTGTGAGCTAAAGAGACTTCTTTCCTTTATAAACCAACTAGCCATAGGTATTTTGTTATAGCAACACACACACACACACACACACACACACACACACACACACACACACAAGACCAACAGAGGTGTATGTCAGTTACAAAGAATCCAAAGGCCAACAAGACATAAACCTTGAAATAAATATCCTAATGTCCTGGGAACATACAAGGACTTGTTATATAACCAGATATCTATGAAGCCATGGCTTTTTACCATTTTCCCTATTTGTCTGTTTATTGTTTCTTTGAAGGCATGCAATAGAACTCTACTGGGAAATAATAAAAATCTAAACAAAAGAATATGCATAGGGCTGGAGAGATGGCTTAGCGGTTAAGCGCTTGCCTGTGAAGCCTAAGGACCTCGGTTCGAGGCTCGGTTCCCCAGGTCCCACGTTAGCCAGATGCACAAGGGGGCGCACGTGTCTGGAGTTCGTTTGCAGTGGCTGGAGGCCCTGGCGCGCCCATTCTCTCTCTCTCCCTCTATCTGTCTTTCTCTCTGTGTCTGTCACTCTCAAATAAATAAATAAATAAATAAATAAATAAATAAATAATTTAAAAAAAAAAAGAATATGCATAGAACACTTTGCCCAAAATTCATGCATATCTGAGGAATTATGGTTACGGAAGTCTAACGAAGAGATCTGCGTTTCTGTTTCAGGTGTTATACGCCTATTTTTTTGAGGTAAGGTCTCGCTCTAGCCCAGGTTGACCGAGAATTCACTCTGTCGTCCCAGGCTGGCCTCAAACTCACAGCGATCTTCCTACTTTTGCCTATCCAGTGCTGGGGTTCAAGGTGTGCATCACCACTGCCAGCTCTCAGGTAATATTAACCAATGTGAGTCTTTGATTTTTTTTTTTTTTTTGAGTTTCTTATAAATTACATTGAAGGATAAAATGCGTGTCCCCAGCACAGAGAATCAACGTCACATGACCCCCAGCTCTCCCTTTTCTACCTGCAGCAAATTTGACTCCAAACCACCAGGTCCATGGCATGATGGTATGGTGGAACACATGAAGGAAAGTCACTTGGCTATTTTTCTTACGCAGAACAAAAAAGATCTGAAATAAGTTAAAGAAAATCAAGTTCATAAACATCGTGCAATAATTTACCGAGTGTTACAAAAAAAAACGTATCGGCAAAGAGCAAATGACTTTTCACCTCACAATTCGCTTTGGAAGTGCTGCTTTACTGAATAGTTGACAAGAGCAGCTGATCCTCCACAGCTAATGAAGGAACTTGAGTTATAACACAGTATCATGGGAGAACCAGTAAGAAAGTGAGAAGTTTTATGCAGGTTAAAAAAAAAAAAAGCAGGGCCTGAAGAGATGGCTTAGCAGTTAAGGCACTTGCCTACAAAGCCAAGAGACCTAGGTTTGAATCCCTGGTATCCACGAAATGCCAAATGCACAGGGTGGTGCAAGCATTTGGAGTTCATTTGCAGTGGATAGAGGACCTAGCACCTCCCATTTTCTCTCTCTCCCTCCTTCTGTCTTTCCCTCTCTGTGCATCTTTCTCTCTCAAATAGATAAATAAACTTAAATTAAAATTTAAGGGCTAGAGTGATGGCTTAGCGGTTAAGCGCTTGCCTGTGAAGCCTAAGGACCCTGGTTCGAGGCTCGGTTCCCCGGGTCCCACGTTAGCCAGATGCACAAGGGGGCGCACACGTCTGGAGTTCGTTTGCAGAGGCTGGAAGCCCTGGCGCACCCATTCTCTCTCTCTCCCTCTATCTGTCTTTCTCTCTGTGTCTGTCGCTCTCAAATAAATAAATAAAATATTTTTTAAAAAAAATTTAAAAAGCAGGGTTGGAGAGATGGCTTAGCAGTTAAGCACTTGCCTGTGAAGCCTAAGGATCCCGGTTCTAGGCTGGATTCCCCAGGACCCACGTCAGCCAGATGCACAAGGGGGCGCACGCGTCTGGAGTTCGTTTGCAGTGGCTGGAAGCCCTGGCGCGTCCACTCTCCTTTCTCTCTCTCTGCCTCTTTCTCTCTCTATCTGTCTGTCACCCTCAAATAAATAGATTAAAACAAAATTTAAAAAGCAAACATAAAGTGGGAAGTATGGCCAAAAAATTATTGAAAGAAGTACTATTTTTTTTTTTAAATCTTAGCACTATATGGCAGCCAGAAATCCTTAATCCTAAGGATTAAATTATGTCATCCTACAAAGATCTTGTAACACACTCTGTCTGGATAAGTGACAAAGCAAACTGAATAAAAAACTTGCAAAAACTTGCAAAAAAAATCAGTTAATGCCGGGCATGGTGGCGCACGCCTTTAATCCCAGCACTTGGGAGGCAAAAGTGGGAGGATCGCCGAGAGTTCGAGGCCAGCCTGAAACAACAGTGAATCCCAGGTCAGCCTGAGCCAGAGTGAGACCCTACCTCGAAAAACAAAACAAAAAAAAATCAGTTAATAAGTTATTATTACAAAAGACAAACAGAAAAAATCTTAAAGAGTTCATCGGAAAAATACAATGGAAAGGAAAGCTCAGGTGCATAAGGAAAATGACAGAGGCAGGATGGAGAGGTGGGTCAGCCATTAAGAAGCGTGCCTGCAAAGCCTAAGGGCCCAGGTTCCGTTCTCCAGGATCCACGTAAGCCAGGTACACAAGGTGGCACATGTGTCTGGAGTTCGTTTGCAGTGGCTGGAATCCCTGGTGCATCTACTCTCTCTCCCTCTCTCTCTCTCTCAAATAAATAAATGAAATAAAAATAAAAATGAGAGGGGCAGGGATGGAGGGATGGCTTAGCTGTTAAGGCATTTGTCTGCAAAGCCAAAAGACCCAGGTTCGATTCCCCAGGATCCCTATTAGCCAGCTGCACAAGGGAGCGCACGGGTCTGGAGTTCCTTTACAGTGGCTGGAGACCCTGGTGCGTCCATTCTCTCTCTCTGACTCTAATAAATACATAAATAATAACAAATTTCTTTGAAATGAGATGGGCAACTATGGAGGTACCACTGACGTGGCACATGCCAATGGCCTGTAGTTGTGCACATGGAAGCGAGTTATTTGGGGAAAATGTCCAAGACATTTGACAGCAAAGTTCAGAGGGCCAGAGCAAGGCTAGACTTCCAGCTCAGCCCAGAGGACCACACACAGGATGGCTGTGATGGGAACAGCGGAGAGATATGGTCACACGGAAGGACACAGAGGAAGAGGCAGGCTCCTAACAGAAGCAGTTACTGTGAACATGCAAAGCCGAGTCCATGAAGCCAAAATACATTTATGCGCATGAAAGAATGCAGCCTGGGGCAACAGAAAAAGCTGGAAAATCAAAGCATGGGTCCTAGGCTCTGTATAGCTTTTTTTTTTTTTTTTTTTCTGAACTAGATTAATGGTTCTCAACCCTGGCTGTATGTTATAAGGTAAAGAATATTTTCAAAATAGCCTCTACTCCTGTCCATTTGGCACCGAAATCCCAAGAGCTGGGGGCTCACATTTCTTTGTTTGGTCCCTAAGGCTGAGAACCAGTAATCTATGGCAAGAGCTTCTCAAGGTGCCCCTGAATAAACGCTATGGGCATCATCTAAGATCTTGCTAGGAAAGCAAATTCTGGGGTTCCACCCCAGTACCGAATATATCAGGAGGTCTGGGGATGGGAGTCTAGGAATATTAACAAACCCACCGGGTGATTTTCTTTTTCTTTTTTGTTTTGTGACACATTTTTTTTGTTATGTAACCCTGGTTGTCCTCGAACTTGTGATCCTCCCGCCTCAGCCTTCTTGTAAGCGCTAGATTCCTCCAGGTGATCTTAACGCATGCTAAAGTTTGAGACCCACTGGATTCTAAATTCACCAAGGTCCTGTCTAATTTTACCATTACACAGTCAGTCAACTGAGAAAGGAAAGGATGCTGACATTCCCTACTAGAAAAATGGGAGTATGTACCCTAGGGACATACTTGCCAATCTCAGAACCAGAAGTGGTTCCAAATAACCAAGACTTATTGGCCCAGAGACATACTACGCCGCTGGGGGGAACAAGGACGGTTCATGGCTTTCTTGTTTTATTTACAACACACGAATCCGTGGCATTTTCTTCTCCCAGGACCCAGCCATTCATTGCTACAGTTTATCCTCACCAGGACCCAGAGGAGGAAGAGCTGAGGGTCCTAACAAGCACAGACTTCAGACAAGCAGCTGGTGATGGATCTCTTGTTCCCCAGATTACAAATGCCCCACGATCACATCCCATCCTGGTAGAAGTTTGTGAGTTTTGAATTGCTCGGCCTCTTACAGGAACATCATTGGCCCCAGTGCTTCAGGATGAAGAGCCAAAGATAAAGATCCCTGTTCTCTGCTTCCTGAGCTTGCTTCAGAAAAGAACCGCCAACATTGACATAAGGCTGCACTTTGCAGTGCTAATGGCAGTTGCCTGTTTACAATAATCAGATGCTCCATGTAGGTATGTATGTATGTACGTACATACATACATATATGTGTATATATATTTATTTATTTTCAGTTTGCAAAATACTGGAAATTAAGCATATCCTATCTAGTCTGTAATTAAAAGTACAGATAATTAAAGAGATAGATAACAGTGGGTTGGTCTGGGGAGGAGAATTAACCAAAGTTATCAGATGACTACACAATGTGATTGCTTCCAAGGAGATGCCAAGCATTTCTTAAATGTGGTGACCACATACTCACAGTGTCTAACAGCTCAATAAATTTGGAGAAGTAATACAACCAGCAGGTATGTACCATCTGTAGAAAGAAACACAAATAAGAATCTACTTTAGGGGCTGGAGAGATGGCTTAGCAGTTAAGGCACTTGCCTATAAAGCCAAAGAATGCAGGTTCAATTCTCCAGGACCCACGTTAACCAGATGCACAAGGTGCCACATGCGTCTAGAGTTCATTTGCAGTGGGCGGATGCCCCGGCACGCCCATTCTCTCTCCCAAATAAGTAAATAAAAATAATTTTAAAAAAAGAATTTGAAGCTGGGCGTGGTGGCACACGCCTTTAATCCCAGCACTCGGGAGGCAGAGGTAGGAGGATCACCGTGAGTTCGAGGCCACCCTGAGACTCCTAAGTGAATTCCAGGTCAGCCTGGGGTACAGTGAGACCCTACCTGAAAAAACAAAAGCAAAATAAATAATATTTTATTCAAATTTTGCATGAAAGAAAAGTTTACCTTAAAAATCGATTTTAAAAAAATCCATATTACAAAATTTACCATATAAACAATTTTTCTTTTTTTAGTGTACAGGCATTGATTTCACATTCCTGTGCAACTATCACAACCTGCCAACCATGGGACTCTGTTTAACCTTGCAAAAGTGAAACTCTATGTCCATTCAAAAGAACTTCCCAAGCCAGGTGTGGTGACACACGCCTTTAATCCCAGCACTCGGGAGGCAGAGGTAGGAGGATCACCGTGAGTTCGAGGCCACCCTGAGACTACATAGTGAATTCCAGGTCAGAGTAAGACCCCACCTCAAAAAATAATAATAACAATAACAACTTCCCATTTCCTACTTCCCTCCAGCCACCATTCTACCTGCCTTCTCTGTGCACTTGACTATTCTAGAAGACTCAGGAAAGCTGAAGCCTAGAGCCTGCTCTGGAATTTGGGACGGCCTTATACCACTTAGCACAATGGCCTCAAGATCATGTTACTAGTTGTAACCAGTGATTCTCCTTTCTTTCACATGTTGCATCCTATTCTATTTTTTCTTCAAATGTATACACATTTTATTTAACCACTTGCCATCTTCAGATACGTGGGCTGTTTCTACGTTTTGGCCATTGTGAATAATGCCGCTGTGATCAAGTGGACTGTGCCTGAATACTTCTTTGAACCCCAGCTTTCAATTCCTTTCAGGCATGAACCCAAAGGCGGACCTGCTAGATCTTATGTTAATCCTATTTTTCATCTTTTCTGAAACCAGGTATGTTTTGAAATGCAAGAAATCAGGGCTGGTGTGATGGCTTCATAGGTTAAGGCCCTTGCCTGTGAAGCCCAAGAAGCCATGTTCAACTCTCCAGATCCCACGTAAGCCAGGCGCACAAGGTGACGCAAGCGCAGAAGGTCGCCCATGCGCACAAGGAGGTGCATGCATCTAGAGCTCAAGGACAATGGCATGAGGCCCTGGCACAGCAATTCTCTTTCTCTTTCTATCATTAAAAAAAAAAAAAGCCAGTCTGATGGGCTTGCCTCAAAAAAAAAAAAAAAAAATCCAAGAAATTAAAAAAAAAAAATGCTTGAGCAGGGTATGGTAGTGTACGTCTCTAATCCCAGCACTTGGGGGGCAGAGATAGGAGGATCCCCATGAGTTCAAGGCCACCCGGAGACTACATAGTGAATTCCAGGTCAGCCTGGGCTGGAATGAAACCTTACCTCAAAACAAAACAAAACAAAACAAAAATCTTATTTTATAGAAAACTATATACCTGGCTTGCTTTCTTTCCTGTAATTAATAGCTCCCCCCTCACAACATATACAATCTGATAACTGAGTTATTTACTCATTCTGAATTCATATCCAACATTGCCAACAGACTCCATAGAAACTGTTTTCCACATTGAATTTTGAATGACAAGATTGTCCAGAGGAAAACTTACCCTCATAGCTTTTGGTGAATGTGAATAGTCAACAATGTCACATCGAAATGAATAACCTGTACCCCAGCCAGACATCACGAACTGGAAGAGAACACATGCATATTAAAAACGGAAGCATTTGGGGCTGGAGAGATAGCTTAGCAGTTAAGGCACTTGCCTGCGAAGCCTAAGGACCCAGGTTCAACTGTCCAGGTCCCCAGTAAGCCAGATGCACAGGGTGGCGCATGCATCTTGAGTTTGTTTGTGGTTCTAGAGGCTCTGGCGTGCCCATTCATTCTCTCTCTCTCTCTCTCTCTCTTTCTCTCTCTCTCCCCCCTTCTCTCTGCCTCTAATAAAATAAATAAAAATAAATAAATAAAGCCAGCATCCATGGCTGGCTGAGGAAGTAGAGTGGGCATGAAGAAAGGCGGGAGAATGACTAGGCACTTGACATGGGCAGTTTTCAAAGCCACAAACTCGTATGTCATTGATCTAAACTGTATTCAAACCAAACTGCCCATTTCCCGGAAAGATGACCTTAGGCTAGTGAAGAACAGCCATGGGGGAATTCTGCTTAATCAGCAAATGCTGGTCGGGCATTTAGCGTATGTGTATCTTTATGTTGGCTTGGTACTTTTAAAAAAAAAAATTTATTTGAAAGAGCGAGAGATGGAGAGGGCAAGAGAGAGAGAGAGAGGGAATGTGTGCACCAGGGCCTCCGGCCGCTGCCAACCAGCTCCAGACACATACACCACCTCGTGCATCTGGCTTACGTGGGTCCTGGGGAATCGAACCTGGCTCCTTTAGCTTTGCAGGCAAGTGCTTTAACTGCTAAGCCATCCCTCCAGCCCTGGTTGACACTTTTAATTTAATTTAACTTTTTTTTTGGTTTTACAAGGTAGGGTCTCACTCTGGTCCAGGCTGACCTGAAATTAACTATGTAGGCTCAGGGTAGCCTCGAACTCATGGTGATCCTCCTACCTCTGCCTCCCGAGTGCTGGGATTAAAGGTGTGCGCCACCACACCCGGCGTTTGATACTTTTAAAAGGGAATGCCTGGCTCTGAATCAGTTGTTTCTAGCCATTTCTACTCTTCCTGGTGGTCAATAGACAAATGGGCAGATATATGCAGCAATAGGGTGGCTGTGACAATACATGAATGTGGTAAGAAACAGTACTACCTGGCTCAATTCCTCTTTCCTTCTTTTTATTTTTATTTATTTATTTGAGAGCAACAGACAGAGAGTGAAAGAGGCAGAGAGAGAGAGAGAGAGAGAGAGAGAGAGGGAGAATGGGCGCGCCAGGGCCTCCAGCCACTGCAAACGAATTCCAGACACGTGCGCCCCCTTGTGCATCTGGCTAACGTGGGACCTGGGGAACCGAGCCTCTAACCAGGGTCCTTAGGCTTCACAGGCAAGCGCTTAACCGCTAAGCCATCTCTCCAGCCCTCTCTTTCCTTAAATAAAGACTGACCAAGTATAGGACTCAGATGTTAGATAAACAAGAGAAGAAAGTGCTCTTGGTCCCCACAGGAGTGCAGTTGGTAGGCCTTCATTCCAATACACCCACCACTGGTGGTGACCCCTCAAGTGGTGGGAAGAAGGGGGGAAAATGCCTACTGTTGCTAAGCCTGAATTGGAATTCAAAGACCACATCGCCATTCCTTCAGCTTGGTAGTGGGAGGATCTTTGTAAAACAGCAGCTGCAAACAAAAGACAAGTGCTTTCATTTTCAATTAATGCATATGTTAAATGGCTGGCTGGTACCAGCAACAGTAATCTCTTCTCCAACTTCTTATTTTTTTTTTTAATTTTTCACTTATTTATTTGAGAGTGACAGACAGAGAGAGAAAGATAGAGGGAGAGAGAGAGAATGGGTGCGTCAGGGCCTCCAGCCACTGCAAATGAACTCCAGATGCGTGCACCCCTTTGTGCATCTGGCTAACGTGGGACCTGGGGAACCGAGCCTCGAACTGGGGTCCTTAGGCTTCACAGGCAAGCGCTTAACCGCTAAGCCATCTCTCCAGCCCTCCAACTTCTTATTCTTCCAAGAGTCAACCTCTGCCTTGGGGTGTCTTCTCTGCCAGTACAATGTTCACGCCACTTTCTGCCATTGAAACAAATGTAACGTGTCTGGCTTTCAGGTTGTTGGCTTGTCTTGCTTTTTCAAGGTAGGGTCTCACTCTAGCCCCGGCTAACATGGAATTTACTCTGTAGTTCCAGGCTGGCCCCCCCACCTCTGGCTCCTAAATGCTGAGATGAATGGCACGCACCACCACATTTGGATTGAAACGTCTATTTTTATTGCTATTAAAGCTAAAGTCATAACTTTGCAAATAAATTAAATTCTCTAACCAACTGTTTCAAAAGCTTTATCAGAGCTGGGCATGGTGGCGCACACCTTTAATCCCAGCACCTGGGAGGCAGAGGTAGGAGGATCACTGTGAATTCAAGGCCACCCTGAGACTACATAGAGAATGTCAGGTCAGCCTGGGCTAAAATGAGGCTCTACCTCAAAATAAAAGCTTTATCAGAATTTTTTTTAAGCTATTGCCTTGCTATTTAAGCCCAGGCTAGCCTCAAACTCAGGATCCTCTTGTCAGCCTCTTGGGGACTGGGGTCACGTGACTACTGTTACAACCAGCCAGGATAATACTTTAATACACAAAAAGAAGAAAAAAATGCAAAGAGCAAATTTAAATGTGGTATTTGAAAACACATCTCTGCTACTAGCTCGTAGTTTGAGGTAGAAGATAATAAGACTAGGTAAATGATGAGATCTTGAAAATTAACTCAGAAAAGTGCAAGATAGGCATCTGATGGATGAGATGCCTTACAGAAACAAGTTGACATATTTTCTTTAGTGATGCAACCACTGGCAAATTGCCCATGGTATGATAAATAATGCCTCCCTTTCCCAACCCATGCTCATTAAAGCACTACTAACTAAACTCGGTGGGTCACTAAAAATAATAAGGGCTGGAGAGATGGCTTAGTGGTTAAGGCAGTTGCCTGCAATGCCAAAGGACCTCGGTTCGATTCACTAGGACCCACATAAAGCCAGATGCACAAGGTGGTGCATGCATCTGGAGTTTGTTTACAGTGGCTGGAGGCCCTGGTGTGCCCATTCTGTCTCTCTCTCTCTCTCTTTTTTTTTTTTTTTTCTTTTTTCGAGGTAGAGTCTCACTCTGGTCCAGGCTGACCTGGAATTAACTCTGTCATCTCAGGGTGGCCTTGAACTCATGGCAATCCTCCTACCTCTGCCTCCCGAGTGCTGGGATTAAAGGCATGCGCCACCACGCCCGGCCTTGTCTCTCTCTCTCTAATAAGTAAAACCACAAAAAAAAAAAAAAAAAATTAAGTAATCTTTTTTCATTTTATTTTTATTTATTTGACAGAGAGAAAGGGGGGGAGAGAGAGAATGGGTGCGCCAGGGCCTCTAGCCACTGCCAACGAATGCCGGATGCGTGTGCCCCCTTGTGCATCTGGCTAACATGGGTTCTGGGGAATTGAAACTGGGTCCTTTGGCTTTGCAGGCAAATGCCTTACCAATTTTTTTTTTTTTTTTTAAAGCAAACAGATCTCAAAGTAACAAAGGAATGTGAGGGCAGAAGTTCATTCTGTTTCACAAAATGCTTGCAGTGATTAATGGCATTTCCTGTTGTGCTCAGGTTCATTTCGACAGATACAAGTAAGACTCAAACCCAGGAGCTGGTTTCTTAAATTGGGATGACTAATTCTCCACCTGATCCTAGCACACAAGGTATTGGCCAAGAGAGGCTGTGTGACTTGACCTTTCATGGGTCTCACCCGGTTTCTCTTAATTAGCATCTGACTGGTGCCAGGTCATCTAGCACCTTCAACAAGAATGACAGGACATCAGAGTTTCTTCACCTTGCTTATGTTTGGCCAGGCATCCCCAGCAGAGTGTTGACTGCGCATGCCCAAAGAAATTTCCCCAGCCGGGCGTGGTGGCCCATGCCTTTAATCCCAGCACTTGGGAGGCAGAGGTAGGAGGGTCACTGTGAGTTCAAGGCCACCCTGAGTCTACATAGTGAATTCCAGGTCACCCTGGGCTAGAGTGAGACCCTACCTTGAAAGAAAAGAAAAGAAAAGAAAGAAAAAACTGCTCCACACCATCAACAACACCTGAGATGAAGTACAAAGCACAATTGTTTTTTTCTTTTTTCTAGAGAGAGAGAGAGAGAATGGGCATGCCAGGGCCTCCAGCCACTGCAAATGAACTGTGGATGTGTGCACCCTCTTGTGCATCTGGCTTTGTGGGTCCTAGGGCATTGAACGTGGGTCCTTTGGCTTTGCAGGCAAGCGCCTTAACCACTAAGCCAATTCTCCATCCCACCCACCCACCCCGTTTTTTGTTTTGTTTTTTTTTCCTGCAAGCAGAGAGAGAATGTAGAGAAAAAGACTGAGAGGACGCGCCTGCCAGGACCTCTGTAAATGAACTCCGGCTGCACATGCCACTTGGTGCATCTGGCCACTGGGGAGTCAGAGTCAGGTGGTTAGGCTTTACAGGCAAGCGCCTCAACCACTGGGCTATCCCTCCAGCCCTTCATGTATCACTTTCCAAGAGTCTATGTTCTCTTCTGCCTCAAATTACCCACTCCACCAAACTTAAACAGTCCAGCACAGCACAGAGAAATCAGAATTTCTCTTCCTACCAGACTGGTGACACGTTACAGATGCAGGATGAACTCTGGAGTCATCTGGGCATGCGTTCAGGTACGTCTTCCATTTACCAGCTGCTTCTTTGAGCTAGCTACTTAATTTCTTTGGGTATGGGGCCCCTCGAAGCTAATACTTACTGATTCAGTCATTCATGTGTTAAGACCGCCTTGTGTAAATCTCTGAATTAAATGTGCTTTTTTCTTCTCATGATCTATGGTGGAGGACTATTCTGAGATCTTCAAGTTTATTATTTGGTCTACATATGACAGTGTTTTGTTATTTCTGTTTTGCTTTGTTTTATTGGGTTCCTCGTACGGTGAGCCTCAGTTTCTAAAACCCCTTGATTTGACAAACACCATCACGATACATCACCACGACTTCTGTGAGGAATACTGAAGGCACTTACTTCGTAGCACATGTACACAGAAAACAGCACTATGGAAAAATTGTACGCTATCATCACTTTCCGGAGTTCAAAGGGCTTTCGACTCTCCATGAGCTTCGGTCCCAGGGACGTGACAAAATAGACATAGAGTCCCAGGATGATGGTCTGTGGCAGAGGCGAGGACATGAGGAGGAAATCTTCAACTCTGGGATCTAAGGGAAAGATCACATGTAAGTGCACAGCTCCGCAGCCCGAGGTAGCCCCCAGCAGCCACCTCCGATGCTGGCAGTGGACATCGGGGGGCAGTGATCCCAGGGTCTCTAGGAAGGCTGACAGGAGAATTGCCAAGGGGAGGGGAGCAACCCTGGCTAGAGAGAGTGGGGCTCTAGTTGCTTTTACATCTCAAAGGACAAGAAGAGGTCACTGCCAGAATCTGGAAGGATGGTTCTACGGACAACCCTCTTTGGAGGAAGTATACTACAGCAGCCCGTCAAAATCTATGTGTTGGGCTGGAGAGATGGCTTAGCGGTTAAACGCTTGCCTGTGAAGCCTAAGGACCCCGGTTCGAGGCTCGGTTCCCCAGGTCCCACGTTAGCCAGATGCACAAGGGGGCGCACGCGTCTGGAGTTCGTTTGCAGAGGCTGGAAGCCCTGGCGCGCCCATTCTCTCTCTCTCCCTCTATCTGTCTTTCACTCTGTGTGCCTGTCGCTCTCAAATAAATAAATAAATAATTAAAAAAAAAAATCTATGTGTTAGTGGGCGTGGTGGCGCATTCCTTTAATGCCAGCCCTCAGCAGAGATAGGGAGGATCACTGCGAGTCCAAGGTCAGCCTGGGCTAGAGTGAGACTCTATCTTTTGAAAAATGATTATTATTATTAGTTATATACATACACAGTGTGTAAACAGCACATGTTGGTGTTGGTACCATTCTTACCCTCATCCCTCACCCCCACCCCTGTGAAGAGACCCTCCTCATTGGGGAGGCGCAGTGGAACACATGGTTACCAGTGGCTGCGTAGGTTGACAGGAAGAGGGATATGTTTGGTCAAAGGATACAAAATTTCAATTAGGAAGAATGAGTTTTGGACTGGAGAGATGGCTTAGCAGTTAGGGCGCTTGCCTGCGAAGCCTAAGGACCCATGTTCGACTCCCCAGATCCCACATAGGTCAGACACACAAAGGTGAGGCAAGTGCAAGGTGACACATGCCCACTAGGTGGCGCAAGCATCTGGAGTTCGACTGCCATGGCTGAGATCCTGGCAGGGCCAGTTCTCCCTCTCTCCCTCTGTCTGTCTGTCTCTAAAATAAAAACAAATTAATGATTGAAAAAAGATTTAAAAAAAAAGAATGAATTTTATAAAACTTATTGCAGGGTATAGTTATAGTTATATATATATATATAAATATGGTTATAGTTATAGTTAGTAATAGTGTATTACATGCTTCAAGGCTTTCAACAGATTAGACTTAAAATGTTCTCACTCCGACAAAAGGGTAAGAATTTGAAGTGATGGGTATGTTACTGAACTGACTTAATTGTTCCACAATGTACACATTATTACACCATCACTTTGCAAATCACAAACGGCTATGGCTATAATCTGTTAATATGAAATAAATGTTTTCTTAAACTCTTGGGATGGCCACAATGAGCTGTCGGAGTTGAAAATCAGGGGTGGGGTGTATGACCGATTTTGTTCAAATTAGCTCCCCGTCGCTGTCAGCTGGGCATGGTGGTGCACGCCTCGAATCCCAGCATTTGGGAGGCCAAGGTAGGAAGATCCCCGAGAGTTCGAGGCCAGCCTGGGACCACAGACTGAGCTCCGGGTCAGAATGGGCTAGAGTGAGATGCTACCTCTACAAAACCAAAGCAAGCAAATGAACTCAAAGTCTTTGCATGAAAAGACATTCAGGACTGTCGATAACTCCTGTTCCCTACCCTCCCTCCCAGCAAGCAGCTGGACCTTTCTGAGGGAGAGGCCAGTTCCTTGTCACTTCTCTTTACGGCACACCTGTGGATGAGAGGCAATGATGACCCGGCGGTTGATGGCACTTGTGGGTGTTTGATTCAGGGGTCCCCCATAAACTTAGGTGTTCTGAATGCTAGGTTCCCAGCTGATGGAGATTCGGGAATTAATGCCTCCTGGAGGGAGTGTACTGTTGGGGGCCGGCTTATGGGTATTAAAGCCAGTTTCCCCTTGCCAGTGTTTGGCACACCCTCCTGTTGCTGTGGTCCATCATATGTTGGCCAGGGGGTGATGTCCACCCTCTGCTCATGCCATCATTTTCCCCTGCCATCATGAAGCTTCCCCTCGAGCCTGTAAGCCAAAATAAACCTCTTTTTCCCAGAAGCTACTCTTGGTTGGGTGATTTCTACCAGCAATGCGAACTGGACTGCAACAGCACTGAAAGTTAACTTAAACCCAGTCTGTGATCCCATGACTGACCCCGCAGCAGAAGGGCATAGTGGGTACTCTCTGTGTCCCCAGAGACCAAAGACCAAGGAGGGAGGGAGCTTCACGAAGCTTCTATGTGGCACCAGCACTGCTTTAAGGGTCATGATCAGAGCTAGGAGGAAAGCAGAGGGCGGAAGAGCCGGCTGTCTGTGTGGCTGTACCCCCAGAGGTCACCCAAGTTCTGATTTACCACGAGCTTAATAACTATGTAGTCTCAGGGTGGCCTCGAACTCTCGGCAATCCTCCTACCTCTACCTCTCATGTGCTGGCATTAAAGGTG
The DNA here is from genome assembly GCF_020740685.1 of Jaculus jaculus. Classification (NCBI taxonomy): domain Eukaryota; kingdom Metazoa; phylum Chordata; class Mammalia; order Rodentia; family Dipodidae; genus Jaculus; species Jaculus jaculus. The sequence goes on along the minus strand of NC_059121.1, from coordinate 17,494,734 downwards.
TGCGCCAACACGCCCGGCTGACAGTGTCCTCTTTTTAATTTTTATTTATTTTTTTTAGTTTTCCGAGGTAGGGTCTCACTCTGGCCCAGGCTGACCTGGAATTCACTTTGTAGTCTCAGAGTGGCCTCGAACTCACAGCGATCCTCCTACCTCTGCCTCCCAAGTGCTGGGATTAAAGGTGTGCGCCACCACGCCCGGCTGACAGTGTCCTCTTTTTAAGTCCTGGATCAAAGAGCACCCCCTTTGCAGTTCTAAGTGGCAAGAAAATGAAGCTGGGAGGAAAAGGAAAGGTACACTCCAAGTGCTCTGAAGTACCACGGCTTCCGAATGCTGGCAGTCCTACCCATGTTCTATCTTCTTGCCCAACAAGATGGCACCTAAGTCCAAAAGTGATTATCACAACCCAAATACAGAGAAGGTTTTGCCCTAATTATTAAGACCTTGTTCATTTCTCCAAAGCCCCAAATGCTAGTATAGCATTGTTTCAAAAGCTAACGTTCTGTGGAAATCACTGTGGTTCTTGAGACAGCTAAAAATAGACTTACAGTATGATCCAGAAATAGCACTCCTAGGCATATGTCCTAATGACTCTTCTCACTACCTTAGAGATACTTGCACAACCATGTTTATTGCTGATCTAGCCATAGTACCTAGGAAATGGAACCAGCCTAGATGCCCCTCAACAGATGAATGCCTAAGGACGATGTGGTACATTTACACAATGGAGTTCTATTCAGCAGTAAAGAAAAATGAAGTTATGAAATTTGCAGGGAAATGGATGGATCTGGAAAGGATTATGCTAAGTGAAGTAACCCAGGCTCAGAAAGCCAAACATCACATGTTCTCTCTCATATGTGGGTCCTAGCTGCAAATGTTTAGACTTGTGTGTGAGCTGGAACCAAACATCAGTAGCAGAGGCCAGTAAACTAGAAAAAGGCTGTAAGGGAGGGAGGAGAGGGAAGGACTTAAGGGGATGGTATTGTATATATGTAAGTAGAAGAACCGATTCCAGGGACTGGAATGAACTAAGTGAGGCCAGGGGAAGAGATTAAGCGAAAGGGGGGGAGGATCAATCAAAATTTAAGATATTCTGAATAAGACATGTGAAAATCTACTTTCTTAAATAATGGCACATCCAGAAGCCATAGATTGCTACTAGAAAATTTTCAGTGCCAAGAATGGGATAGCTACCAGTGAGTTATTGGCCAGGGAGGTCCCTGTTGCCTCCAAAACATTACAGGCTATGAGTAACAGATGGTAAGACGCTATTGCTGAAGACTTCACATGCCTGAGCAGCAAAGTCACTGAGAAATCAAGCTGGTGCTGAGCAGAAAACTTTCTCCCTGTAGACCAGCCAACTGAAAGCTAGAAAAAATTGTACTGCATGTAGCCCCATGGGAGACAAAAGTCATCAGCGGTGAAAACAGTGGACACTGGAAGCCTCAAGTCTGGCTAGATAGGCCAAATGAATGAATGAGTGCAATAGTGGCATGTCTGCTCTAGGGGAAACCAATTGCTTTCTAAGTGGACTAGAGGCCTGCTCTATGGGAGGGAATACATGCCTGGTACTGAAAACCTAATCAAAAGCCTATGGCAGGGAACATCATGAGCCTTAGAGTATAAAGCCTGCTCTTGTCTGGCTAAATGCATATATTATTCTCACCAAACTGCCCTGAAAGCACTACACTTAATGTTCATATTCATATATTAATGCTATTCTCACTTTTGGTTAGAGAAGCTTCTCTTTTCAGATGGTGGTGACCACTGGGATGACCCAAAAGGCACCATAGTGCTGAGAAGAAGTGACAGAGGAGTGTTTAGCAAAGAAACATCTCTATCACACCCTCCAAGGCTCAGGGTCCATTGCGGAAGAGGTGGCTGAAATAATGTAAGAGCCAAAGGAAGGGTACCACTCCTTACAATGCAACTGTCCAGACAGAAATTGGCTTCGATATCCATGACCTCACAGTGCCTAGCAATACCTTCACAAGACCCTCATAATAGGAGAAAAAGACAATGACATCAAAATAAAGGAGAGACTAATTGAGGGATGGAGGGGATATGATGGAGAGTGGTGTTGTGAAGGAGAAAGTGAGGGAGGGGAGGGAATTATCATGGCTTATTGTCTGTAAGTATAGAAGTTGTCAAAAAAAAATTGAAAGAAAAAACAAAGAAACACAAAAAAGATCAGCAAATAAGAAAGTAAACTTCACCAAGACAAGAAAAAAATAAAGCTAATATTTGGGCAGGAGAGATGGCTCAGCAGTTAAGGAGCTTGCCTGTGGAGCCTAAAGACTCAGGTTCAATTCTCCAAGACCCACAGAAGCCAGATGCACAAGGTGATGCATACATCTGGAGTTCATTTGCAGTGGCTAAAAGCCCTGGCACACCCTTTCTCTCTCTCTCCCTTCTCTCTCTTAAATAAATAACTTAAAATATTCTTTAAGAACGGCTAACATGCCAGGCGTGGTGGCACACGCCTTTAATCCCAGCACTCGGGAAACAAAGGTAGGAGGATCACCATTAGTTAGAGGCCACCCTGAGACTACATAGTGAATTCCAGGTTACCCTGGACTACCTCATAAAACCAAAAAGAGAGAGAGAGGTTCAAACAAAAAGGCTAACATTCCATATCTAAGATTCCTAATAAATCCTCATAGCTTACGTGTGAATCAAGCTATTTTTTTTAATTGTGTAGCTGTGGAATTTTCCATGTGAAGCAACTATGCATGACCACCCCCTTCTCCAGCAATATGAAAACCAATGAAAAACAGTAGGTTTTTTTCTCAAGGCTACCCAGCATTAGGGCCCAGGCCAAGAATACACTTCACATGCTTGCTCCTCGATCATGCGCTCAGACCTTCCCAGGGTTAGCAAAGCAAAACCAATGCCTCCTGGAGATCCATACCTCACTAAGCACAAGGGGAAAAGATCTCTGGCTATACCTGACAGGTTTTTCCTGATGATGTAAATCCTGACAGAAAACCTTTTAACCCCACTACACTAGGACAGGACAGGGGAGAAAAATATAAAGAAAAAGATTTCAGTGACATTTTAAAATCATTTAACAGGGCTGGAGAGATGGCTTAGTGGTTAAGCACTTGCCTGTGAAGCCTAAGGACCCCGGTTCGAGGCTTAAGTCTCCAGGACCCTCGTTAGCCAGATGCACAAGGGGGCGCATGCGTCTGGAGTTTGTTTGCAGTGGCTGGAAGCCCTGGAGTGCCCATTCTCAATCTCTCTCTCTCTCTCTGTCATTCTCAAATAAATAAATAAAAATGAATAAAACTATTTATTTAAAAAAAAAAAACATTTAACAACTATCTATAAAAATCACCACCACTGGGCTGGAGATTTGGCTTAGAGGTTAAGGTGCTTGTCTGCAAAGCCTAACGACTCAGGTTTGATCCCCCAGTACCCACGTCAAAGCCAGATGAATAAAGTGATGCATGTGTCTGGAGCAAGTTTGCAGCAGCTGGAGTGTCACTTCTCGTCTCTGCTCACAGATAAATAAATTTTTAAAAAAATCACCACCGCTGTTTGCGTCAGGGTACTTTCACACAGGTAAGGTAGTGGCTGCAAGGTGTGATTTCACAAAGCAACCTGGACTTCTGGACAGCACACAGTCGCACCGAGATTTCAAATTGGCACGCCTCCAATTGAGTGGCACCGTCTGCACCTCCTCTCTGCCTCTCTCCTCCTTCTCCCCTGCTCTGATTACAACACTGTTTCTAAAGGTCTCCTCACTCCCCACCTTTAACCTCCTGAAGCCTTTCCCATTACTTTTTCTGAGCTAGCGGAGTTCTGTTTTCTGATGAAAGCACTTCTAATAAAAAAGGAGGGGAATAAAAAGAAAAGACTGGTGAGATGGATTAGCACTTAAGGAGCTTGCCTGCAAAGCCAAAGGACCCAGGTTCAATTTCCCAGTACCCACATAAAGCCAGATGCACAAGGTGGCACAAGCATCTGGAGTTTGTTTGCAGTGTCTAGAAGCTCTAGCGTGCCCATCTTCTCTCTCTTTCTCCCTCTCTGCTTTTTTCCCTCTGTTTCTGTTTCTCTCTCTCTCTGTTAAATAAATTTTAAAAAACTTTTTTGAAGAAAAGGAGAGTTGGCCAGGTGTGGTGGTGCATGCCTTTAATCCCAGCACTCGGGAGGCAGAGGTAGGAGTATCGATCGCAGTGAGTTCGAGGCCACCCTGAGACAACATAGTGAATTCCAGGTCAGCCTGGGCTAGAGGGAGACCCTACCATGAATTTAAAAAAAAAAAAAAGGAGAGGTGATCCACAGATACACGTGGAGGTGGACTTCTGAAAGAGCACATATGAAAATGTCTAGTGCTTCTAGAACCTTATAAGCCTCACATAATACAAATCATGTGAATCTCACGGGCTCTTGCAAATATCACATTGGTTGCGGTTTCCCTAACAGACATAGCAAAGTCAATAAAAGCTATCCAGTGAGACGGGGGTGTCGTTCAGTGGCCGAGCAGGCACTTAAACCCATACAAATGTGAGGTCCTGGGTTCAAGCCCCAGGAGTGATACCATCATAGAAACCCTAATTCCGTGTTGTAGAAATAACTGCTAACTCCCACAGAAGAAACGCGTGCCGCGCTTTAAACCTAGCTGCTAGTTAACATATTTCCAACTCCTTTCACTAGCGTTACAAGTTCTAAAACACTGACTGCATTTCATGACTCGGGGCTATCCCCTCGCCCCCCCGTGAGTCACTCCCAGCCCTTTGAGCTAGCGCTCAGAGGGGTGGCAGCTCTCTTGCCCAGAGCTGCTGTTGCCAACAACCTCAGTTTCCCTCAGGAGCATCAAGGCAGTGTACGGTCCCTCTCGTATCACCTTTAATGGCTGAGACGCGGAAGTTTGCCATCATTTATTAGCCAGTTCCCTTCTGTGGGTATTCAGGCTAGCTCACTATTCACATCCTCAGGAAGAGCTGTGTGGTTCTATCTATGCACAACTCAGTAATGAAACCCTTTGGGGAGAGATGGCTTAGTGGTTAATCACTTGCCTGTGAAGCCTAAGGAACCTGGTTCGAGGCTTGATTCCCCAGGACCCACGTTACCCAGATGCACAAGGGGGCGCACGCATCTGGAGTTCGTTTGCAGTGGCTGGGAGCCCTGGCGCACCCATTCCCTCTCCATCTGTCTCTTTCTCTCCCTCTCTCTCTGTCACTCTCAAATAAATAAATAAAAATGAACAAAAAATATTAAAAAAAAAAAAGAAACCCTTTGGCACTTCCTCCTCATTAACTAGTAATAAAGGAGAAGTTGTAAAGTCTCTTTCTGTTTCAGGGAAATCCTGCTAATGTGGGAATTCGACAGGAAGAGGAAAGACAGACCTCAGTTACTTACCAGCATCTTTGATCAAATTGTCGTAAAAACGCACCGTCCTCGATGTGAGATCACTGAAGGCCATCTTCCTTCACAAGAGGTCCCTTTTAATGGATTCCTCACTAAAATGAAATAGAGATGAGTTTATGATCTATAGATGCCAATAATGATGAGCTTTTAGCAGAACAATAGTAAAATGCTAAAAATTTAATAGGAATAACTGGCACAGCGATGACGTTGTACTTAGGATAAAGGCATTTAGTCAGCAGAGGAAATGCTAATGCTGCTGCGGGCATTGCAGACGACTTCCATTGTCCCAGGGGCACGGCTAGCCTCACTGAGGAAGGGGCTCTGTGCACAGACACGATACAAAACAAGGAAATGATTATAGGTAATTTAAAAAAGATATGCTGTTTGTTTATTTGCAAGCAGAGCGAGATAGAGAGAAGAGAGACAGACAGAGAGAATGGGCACACCAGTGCCTCCAGCCACTGCAAACTTTGTGCATCTGGCTTTACATAGGTACCTGGGAGTCGAACCCAGGTCATTAGGCTTTGCAGGCAAGCACCTTAACTGCCGAGCAATCTCTCCAGCCCAGAGCTCTTCCTCCCTCCCTTCCTTCCTTTGTTCATCCCTCCCTCTCTCCCTCCCTCCTTCCCTTCCTTTCTTTGAGGTAGGGTTTTACTCTAGCCCAGGCTGACCTGGAACTCACTATGTAGCCTCAGGGTGACCTTGAACTCACAGTGATCCTCCTACCTCTGCCTCCTGAGTGCCACCATACCAGCAATTATAGGAAATTTTTTATGCTTTTTATTTATTTATTTATTTATTTGACAGAGAAAGAGGGGGAGAGAGAGGAGAGAGTGAATGGGCGCACCAGGACCTCCAGCCACTGCAAATGAACTCCAGATGTGTGTGCCCCCTTGTGCATCTGGCTAACATGGGTCCTGGGGAATCGAACCTGGGTCCTTTGGCTTTGCAGACAAACACTTGAACGGCTAAGCCATCCCTCCAGCCCGGAATTTTTTTTTTTTTAATTGTTGCTGCCTGGAACTCACTCTGTAGTCTCAGGCTGGCCTTGCACTCAAGGCAATCTTACCTCTGCCTCCTGAGGGCTGGGATGAAAGGCGCGCACACATGCCTGACACATTAGGACCGTCTCCCTTGTGTGGAGCAAATGCAGGTCAGCAGTTGATGTGCCACTGTGGCAATGCTACAGTGCAAACCCAGCAGAAGAAGGAGACGTGGGGACATGAGGTTTCAGAGAAGGTACACGTATCCAGGACTTGGACATCTTCAGGCCCAAAAGGTCTTCTAATATGTAAGAGGAACAGAGGTAGAAAGGAGGAGGAAGCACCCAGCAGAGACGAGGAAAATGGCTTAGTAGACAGCAAAAGGGCTTCTGAGAAACATGGCCAATGAGGAGAAACGATCCCTCCTACACATGAAGAGATACTGCAAATCTTCAGTGATTTAGACACTGAGGCATTAGAAGACAGAGAACAAGTGAATGGAGCAGAACACCCAGAAATGTGGGAATCTGGGAAAACTGTATTTCAGTAATACTAAGATGTATAGTTTTCCATAATTTAACACCGGGCTGAAGAGATGGCTTCCTGGTTAAGGCGCTCGCCTACAAAGCCAAAGGACCCAGGTCCAATCCCACACATGTGTCTGGAGTTCGTTTGTAGCAGCTGAAGGCCCTGGCACACTTATTCTCTCCCTCTCTGTCCTTCTTTCTCTCTCTGAAATAAATAAAATAAAGCTAAAGATAAAAATCAAGGTATACCTTATAAGTGGGTAAGGTGTCATAAAAGTAATGGTGTGACTCAAAGATAAAAAGATGGAGGGCTGGAGAGATGGCTTAAAGCCTAGGGACCCAGGCTCAATTCTCCAGGTCCCATGTAAACCAGATGCACATGGTGGCACATGCATCTGGAGTTCATTTGCAGTGACTACAGTCCCTGGCGTGCCCATTCTCTCTCTTTCTCTCTCCCTTTCTGTCTCAAACAAAAATAAATTTAAAAAATTTTTTTAAATGGAGAAGTTCTACAAATGAACGATGTTGATGGGCTTACAATGTAAATGTGCTCAGTGCCACTGACTTTTACATTGAAAATTGGTTGAAATATAAATTTTACATTATGTATATTATGTCATACCACAAAAAAATTCCTCTAGGTTTACTATAGGAAAATTGAGGCTTTCTCCTACCATTCTAAAACATTACTGGGCTGGAGAGATGGCTTAGCCATTAAGGCATTTGCCTGAAAAGCCAAAGGACCCAGGTTTGATTCCCCAGGACCCACATAAGCCAGATGCACAAGGTGATGCATGCATCTGGAGTTCTTTTGCAGTGGCTGGAGGCCTTGGGGCACCCATTCTCTCTCTCTTTTTCTTACTGCCTCTTTCTCTCTTAAATAAATAAATAAATAATATTTTAAAATATTACTATATTTATGTGTGTATTCATACATAAATAAAACAAGTATCTAGTACATGGCATAGGTGACATCTTAAATATGTAGGTACGAAGTTTCTCACAACTACTCAATCAGTGATTTGGAACAGTAGAAAGCCATTAGGAAAAAAAAAGAAAGAAAGAAAGCTGAGCCGGGCGTGGTGGCATGCACCTTTAATCTCAGCACTCAGGAAGCCAAGGTAGGAGGATGGCTTTGAGTTCGAGGTCAGCCTGAGACTACAGAGTGAATTCTAGGTCAGCCTGGGCTAGAGTGAGACCCTACCTCAAAACCATTCCCCCACCAAAAAGAAAGAAAGAAAGAAAGAAAGAAAGAAAGAAAGAAAGAAAGAAAGAAAGAAAGAAAGAAAGAAAGAAAGAAAGGAAACTCTACTCTAACTCCAAAGGGATGAGATTACGAAGATAACGGCACAGGGGAAGACATCATGACCTGGGGATGGTGAGGTCTTTCTAACTATGACTCGAAATTCAGAAAACATCGGAGCAAGCTAACAAGCGAATCCTGTGAAAGTCAAGAAGCGTGAGAAGAGAAGAGAGCTGGAGTGGTATAGAGAAAGCAAAGGACAAGGAATCCAAGGGCTGGCTCCCGAGAAAGAGCCCTGGGGGTCCAACAGGAAGAACCCAGCAAGTGGGTGAAGAAAGCCCCTGGATCCTAAAGGTGGGGGTACTGCAATATCTTGGGGTTTTGAATCTGGAAAATCACAGGTAATAAAGGTCTCTGCTCCCACAGTCTTGGGAAGGGAAAAACCTCCGAAAGACACTGATAGGGAAGTTTCCAACTAGATTTTTTTTTTTGTTCATTTTTATTTATCTATTTTTTTATTCAGCTTTAAAATTTTTATTAGCATTTTCCATGATTATAAAAAAAAATCCCATGTTAATTCCCTCCCCCACACACACTTTCTCCTTTGAAATTCCATTCTCCATCATATTTATTTATCTATTTGAGTGTGACAGAGAGAGAAAGAGACACACACAGAGAGAGAGAGAGAGAGAGAGAGAGAGAGAATGGGTGCACCAGGACTTCCAGCCACTGCTAACGAACTCCAGATGCGTGTGCCCCCTTGTGCACCTGGCTAACGTTTAACCGCTAAGCCATCTCTCCAGCCCTCCAACTAGCTATCGATCTGTGTGTTTCCACATCTTGCCGCTGCCTGGAACTGGTTTCCTCCCTCTTGCCCCACCCTCTCCCCCGTAAGCAGAAACACAACTTCACGGGGTCTGTCACCCTAAACAGAAAGATTCAGAGCTTGCACTTGGTCCTTCTTGATGATTTACTAAGCCTAGAACCTTAGAGGAATCTTAAAATCTCAGGCAACCGGGTGTGGTGGCACACGTCTTTGATGCCAGCATTTGGGAGGTTAAGGTAGGAGGATCGCTGTGAGTTCGAGGCCAGCTTGGAGCTACCGAATGAATTTCAGCTTAGTTTGGACTAGAGTGAGATCCTACCTCAAAAAATAAATAAACAAGGCTGGAGAGATGGCTTAGCCGTTAAGGCACTTTGTGCGAAGTCTAAGGACCCAGGTTCAATTCCCCAGGACCCACATAAGCCAGATGCACAAAGTGGCACATGTGTCTGGAGATCGTTCACAGCGGCTGGAGGCCCTGGTGCACCCATTCTCTTTCTGCATGTGTCTCCCTCCCCGTCTCTTTCTCACTATCAAATATATAAATAAAATAAAACAAACGTTTTAAAAACATTTAAAAATAAACAAAATGTGAGGGATGACTATAAGATAAAAAAAAAAAAACTTGCTTAAAGAAGGAGTTCTTAAAACTAGACGGTATTGACATCTGGGGCCAAGTAATTCTTAGTTGTGGGGACATTTCCTTGGGACAACTGTAGACTCTGTCTACTAGATGCCAAGAATCCCTTCTCCACAGCTGAGACAACCAAAAATGCTTTGAGAAATTGCCAGATGTCCCCCAGAAGTCAAGACTGCCCCAAGTGGCGAACTGCTTGTTTAAAATAATCTTGCAGTGCCTGGCGTGAGAAGCAGAAGCCTGCTCCCTACATTTACTCTGGCATGAAACACTTATTTCACTATTCTGTTGTTCAAAGGACTTCTCAGCTTTTCTTATTTATTCATTTATTTATTTGAGAGCAACAGACAGAGAGAGAAAGAGACAGATAGACAGATAGAGAATGGGTGCACCCGGGCCTCCAGCCACTGCAAAGGACCTCCAGACGCGTGCACCCCTTGTGCATCTGGATAACCTGGGTCCTGGGAATCGAGCCTCGAACCAGGGTCCTTAGGCTTCACAGGCAAGTGCTTAACCGCCAAGCCATCTCTCCAGCCCCCTCTTGCTTTAACGTTTCTCCTTATTGTCTCTTGCATTGCATTCCCTCCCCTCTCGCCATTCATTTCTATCCTGTAAGGTGGTTGTGTGCATTGTCCTAGAATGTCACAGAGCAGAAGGGCAAAGAGACAGAAAGCCGGGTCCCAGCATTTGGGATCAAATTTGGGGGTCAAAAAGCTTATGCACTTAGCCAGACGGAAGAACGTGGGGTGCAGACCACAGGCTTCCCTGACTCCAAGCGCAGGAAAGCGCGTTTCACGTTTGGCGTGGGGCCAGTAAAATGCAGGCCTCAGAGAAGTGCCCAGCAGGCTGTCTTGGAAATTGGATCATAAGGGGTCAGTGCTGCCCGGGTATATCCGGGCCAGGGGCCGATGGCCTAATGGAAAAGAGCTACGGGACTCTCTTTTCATTTCTGTGTTGTGTAATAACAAGAGAAAGACTTCTGAGCACCTGGGGGGGGGGGCATGGACGCGTTGCAGAAGAGCTGTAGACAATATGGGCTCATATGAGTAGGAACTGTGTGACCTGAAGGGGCAGTTCCATAAATAAATAGTGTGTTAGGGCTGGAGAGATGGCTTAGTGGTTAAGTGCTTGCCTGTGAAGCCTAAGGACCCCGGTTCGAGGCTCGATTCCCCAGGACCCACATTAGCCAGAGGCACAAGGAGGCGCACGCGTCTGGAGTTCATTTGCAGTGGCTGGAGGCCCTGGCGCACCCATTCTCTCTCTCTCTCTATCTGCCTCTTTCTCTCTCTGTCTGTCACTCTCAAATAAATAAATAAAAATGAACAAAAAAATTTTAAAACAATATTGTGTTAAGATGAAAAGGAAAATAAGAGTTTTTTTTTTTTTTTTTTTTTTTGGTTTTTCAAGGTAGGGTCTCACTCTGGTCCAGGCTGACCTGGAATTCACTATGGAGTCTCAGGGTGGCCTCGAACTCATGGCGATCCTCCTACCTCTGCCTCCCGAGTGCTGGGATTAAAGGCGTGCGCCACCACGCCTGGCTTGAAAATAAGAGTTTTATGGTAAGAAAAATTGACTTAATCTTGACCTAGAGGGAAGACTCAAAGAAATTGAACAACAGACGCCAGGGAAAAGACAAAGGAATGTGAGAAGGGTTTTTTTTTTTCTATATTCTAGATCTTTCATGTTGGTCATTCGCTGAGCTGGGTATCAGTCAGCCTCATGGAAACAGATCTGAATACAGTTAGAGTCTGGGGGAAAATTCTGACGATGGACTAAGCCTGCAACCTCTGAATCCTGCATGCACCATTCTGAGACAAGACCCACAGCATCCAGACAGGCGTAAAAACACATGAAACGATTCAGTTAGTGAAGGTCCCCTGAACAAAGCATCTGAACCAGGTTATGAAGAAGAGGTGTCGCTGACAGTGGAAAAGATTAACCTAGTGATTCAAAGGCACTTGCATAAAACGGGAGGTCTGGGAGATACGTGAGTCAGCACGTGAATCCTGGATGTGAGGAAACTGACTTCTTACTTTAGGAGTCAACTGAGCTTGATGTTATCAGGGCATCTAGAAGAGAGTCAATCAAAACTGCACTTTCGCCGGGCGTGGTGGTGCACGCCTTTAATCCCAGCACTCGGGAGGCAGAGGTAGGAGGATCGCCATGAGTTCAAGGCCACCCTGAGACTACAGAGTTAATTCCAGGTCAGCCTGGACCAGAGTGAGACCCTACCTCGAAAAACCAAAAACAAACAAACAAACAAACAAAAAAAAACTGCACTTTAGCTCTTATGATGTTGGAGGGAGCTAGGCCACAAGACTAGAGTAAAATGAATATTAAATATCTCATGTTTTTTTTTAATTTTTTTAAAATTATTTATTTATTTGAGAGTAACAGACAGAGAAAGAGGGAGGGGGAGAGAGAGAGAGAGAGTGGGCGCGCCAGGGCCTCCAGCCACTGCAAACAAACTCCAGATGCATGCGCCCCCTTGTGCATCTGGCTAATGTGGGTCCTGGGGAATTGAGCTTCGAACCAGGGTCCTTAGGCTTCACAGGCAAGTGCTTAACCGCTAAACCATCTCTCCAGCCCAAATATCTCATGTTTTATTTTTAAAATAAGAATTGCTATCAAATCAGAAGATAGACTTTGTCTTCAAGAAACCATACACTCAACTCGAAATACCCTAATCACTGTGGGGATATGTTATCTCATAGAACAAGAAATCCAAAGTCAGGGTAGTTCTTGTAAGTAGGTAAGTTTCCATCTTTAATATATATATATATATATATATATATATATATATATAAATTTGAGAGAAACACAGAGAGAAATTATTGTTGTACTAAGGTCTCCTGCCACTGCAAACAAACTCCAGACGCACATGCCACTTAGCCTATCTGGCTTTACATGGGTATTGGGGAATTGAGCCCAAGTTGTTGGGCTTTGTTAGAAAGTTTCTTTAACCACTGGACAATCCTTCCAGCCTCTGCTTGGCTATCTTTAAAGACAGTGGGAGCCATTCAAAATATCATCTTCTTATGTATCTTCAAAAGCATTTTTTCCCTCCCTTCTTTCCTTCCCTCCTTCCTTCCTACTTTCCCTTCCTCCTTCCCTCCCTTCCTTTCTTCCTTTCCTTGTTCCTTCCCACCCTCTCTCCCTTTGACAGTCTCTATATAAACTACACTGGCCTGGAACTCATGATCCTCCTGCCTCAGACTCCCTACTTACAGGATTATAGATATGCACCACCACACCCAACTTTTTGTGTTTCTTTTTTGTGAGTGTTTCTTCCAAACGGCATCACACCACAACACCTAAGCCAAGCACTGAGTCCAGTGGAATGATGCACGCAAGTCACCTCAGCCCTAGAAAGGAGACACTTGTGACCAAGAGGCAAACCATAGATAGCCGAGGAGAGGACACATGAGCTGAGCCTTGGGAAGAAGATTTCAATATGCCAAAAAAAAAAAAGTGTCCTGCAGAAGAGGGCATATATTGTACACAGACTTTTAAGGGGGAAAAGTCATTTATTCAATCAAAACTTTTTTGGTGTGTATGTGTGTGTGTGTATAAGTCAGGGGACAGCCGCAGATGTGGGTGCTCACCTTTCACTGTGTCTGAAGGAGAGTTTCTGATTGTTCACTGCTGTATTCACAAGGCCAGCCAGTCCAGGAGATTCTGTGGGATTCCCCTGTCCCAGCCTGCTGTCTTGACATAGGAATGCTGGGATTACAAATGCTGGCACTACTGCATCCAGGTGTACCTGGCTTCTGGGGCTCTGACCTCAGGTACCCATGCTTGTATGGCAAGCACTTTATCCATTGAGCCATTGCCCCCAGCTCCTCAACCAATATTTAAAAATACTTATGGGAGGGGGGCTGGAGAGATGGCTTAGCGGTTAAGCGCTTGCCTGTGAAGCCTAAGGACCCCGGTTCGAGGCTCGGTTCCCCAGGTCCCGCGTTAGCCAGATGCACAAGGGGGCGCATGTGTCTGGAATTAGTTTGCAGTGGCTGGAAGCCCTGACGACATGCCCATTCTCTCTCCCTCTCTCTCTCTCTGTTGCTCTCAAATAAATAAATAAAAATAAACAAAAAAAATATACTTATGGGGGAGCTGGAGAGATGCTTGCCTGCAAAGCCTAAGGACCCATGTTTGACTCTCCAGGTCCCACATAAGCCAGACCCACAAGGTGATGTAACTGAGCAAGGTCACACATGCGCACATGATGGAGCATGAGTCTGGAGTTTGCACTGGCTGGAGGCCCTGGTGCACCAATTCTCTCTCTCTCATCTCTCATTTAAAAAAAAAAAGGCCGGGCATGGTGGCGCACACCTTTAATCCCAGCACTCGGGAGGTAGGAGGATCGCCGTGAGTTCGAGGCCACCCTGAGACTACATAGTGAATTCCAGGTCAGCCTGAGCCAGAGTGAGACCCTACCTCGAAAAAGCAAAAAAAAAAAAATAAATAAAAATAAAAAATAAGGGCTGGAGAGATGGCTTAGCGGTTAAGCACTTGCCTGTGAAGCCTAAGGACCCTGGTTTGAGGCTCGGTTCCCCAGGTCCCACGTTAGCCAGATGCACAAAAGGGCGCATGCGTCTGGAGTTCGTTTGCAGAGGCTGGAAGCCCTGGCGCGCCCATTCTCTCTCTCTCCCTCTATCTGTCTTTCTCTCTGTGTCTGTCACTCTCAAATAAATAAACAAAACATATTTAAAAAAATAAAAAATAAAAAGGTCCAGTCTGTTGGGTTTGCCTCAAAAAAAAAAAAAATTTCATAGGGCTGCAGAGATGGCTTAGTGGTTAAAGGTGCTTGCCTGGGAAGCCTAAGGACCCAGGTTCTAGTCCTCAGAACCCATGTACGCTAGATGGACATGGTGGCCATGTGTCTGGAGTTCATTGCAGTGGCTACAAGGCACTGGTGTGCCCATTTTCTCCTTTTCCATCATCCTCTCTCTCTCTCAAAAAAAAAAAAAAACTCAATAAAAATACTTGTTATATATCAAGTACTATCTTAGGTGCCAATAATATAGTGGAATACCAAACAAAAACCCCGCCTGCATATAATTATGGAAAAGCTACAGGTTTGCTTCTAGAACGTTATCATTCCCTCTTGTTATTGCAAGAGATTAAGGAAGGGAATAACCGAAAGGAACATTCATAGTGGTAGAGGACTATGGAGGAACCATAAGCCAGCCAAGTTAAATAATTTTATTAGACTTAGTTCTGTTCACAACAGGGAGACATGACAGGTTTTTCAACTTCGGAATCTCTTCATCAATGTGAGCCTTGGAAAACATTAGCTGGGTGGCGGGGTCCAGGGCCGGGCAATGACGGGTGTGGCTTAGAAGGTGGGTGGATGGCGATTACTCAGTATTGCATCCTATTGGGAAAGACACAGTGCAGAGCCTCTTCCTCCGAGGTGTCATCCCTGAGCCAGCCGGGCAGGACCAGGCGTCCCACTAAGCTGTCCTTGTAACAACCTCTCATCTATGACAGCACACACTGCGTAGTTCTGCCAAGCGCTTGCTTGTTAGCCCTTATCTGTCCTGCTCATCGGGAGGGAAGAGATTGGGCCTCCCAGTACCTGCCTGTACTAACACCTAGCATGCAGCAGGAAATGGTTGTGGTAGGAGACATTCAGCATTACAGATTAAATTGTGTCCCCCCCCCCAATAAAATTCACATTAGGATGGAGTCCCTAGTACCTCAGCCTGTGACTTCTTTTGGAGCTAAAAGAAGCGATCAGATTAAAAATAAAGTCATAGGGCTGGAGAGATGGTTTAGTGGTTAAGCGCTTGCCTGTGAAGCCTAAGGACCCCGGTTCGAGGCTCGGTTCCCCAGGTCCCATGTTAGCCAGATGCACAAGTGGGCGCACGTGTCTGGAGTTCGTTTGCAGTGGCTGGAAGCCCTGGCGCGCCCATTCTCTCTCTCTCTCTCTCTGACTTTTTCTATCTCTCTCTGTCACTCTCAAATAAATAAATAAAAATGAAACAACAACAAAAAAATTAAAAATAAATAAAAATAAAGTCATTAGGGTGGGTCCTAAGAGAATACACCTGGTGTCTTTGTACAAGGGGGGAAAACTAGACATGGACAGTATACTCAGAGTAAACAATATTATAAGCATGGAGACTGCCAAATCCAAGCCAAGGCAAGAGGCGGGAATAGACTCTTCCCTCAGAAGGAGCAAGTCTTACTAAACTCTTGGCCTCAGATGTCTAACCTTCAGACCTGTGGAGATCAACCACCCAGTTGGTGGCACCTTCTTGAAAGCAGCCCTTCCAAACCAGTAAGCCAGCGGAGGCGTTCACTGAATGTCAAGCAAACTCCAGGGTCAGACACTAGGATTAAGACCTCGGTGCGCGATAAAAGAGGTAATAATTGACGTGGGAGCAGCATAAATCTCTTGAGAAATAGCACAGGAGGAGACTTGGCAAAGGACGGCACTTCAGGAAACACCCATGTTTAAGAGACAGGAAGAGAAGACAGGAATGATTGCAAGGAGGTCAATTACAGTCAAGATGCAGTAGCAATGCCTCCAAATACTGCAGACTGGAGGGAGAAAATTTAAAACAAACAAACAAAATGAGGGCCACAGAACCTCATAGAAAGAAATAAGAGCCGGGCGTGGTGGCGCACACCTTTAATCCCAGCACTTGGGAGGCACAGGTAGGAGGATCACCATGAGTTTGAGGCCACCCTGAGACTACATAGTGAATTCCAGGTCAGCCTGGGCTAGAGTGAGACCCTACCTCAAAAAATAAATAAATAATTAATTAATTAAAAAAAAAACCCAAGGAAAGGTCATACAAGTGGTCTAAATCTCCGTTTTTAATATTGACTTATGTATTTGAGAGAAAGAGAGAGATAAACAGACAGAGAGTGAGTATGGGGGCGCCAGGGCCTCCCGCCGCTGTAAATGAACTCCAGATGCGTGCGCCACCGAGCGCACTGGCTTTGCAGGCAAGTGCCTTTAACTGCTGAGCCATCTCTTCAGCTCACGAGTGGTCTAGATCTTAAACATCTGTTTCAGCTTTGGAGGAAAAGCTTCATTCAGCGTGGAGGAGGAGCCACAAGCAGCTTTGCCCCACTCCTGCTGGTGAGGCGCCGAGGCTGAGCGCATGGAGAAGGAATGGACTGAGCGCTCCAGCCCGCGCCTCCCTGGGGCTGAGAACAGAACGGGCTCCGCTGGCGGAGACCCTGAGCTGGACTGCGGAATGGACCGCCCGCAGGTGCAGAGGCTGAGGAGTGACGCACCCTGCGGGGTGGGATGGCCCTTGGCATTGACATTGAGCAAAGCTTTAAAACGAGCGCTGGAGAGATGGCTTAGCAGTTAAGGCGCCTGCCTGCGAAGCCTAGGGACCCATGTCGGACTCCCCAGACCCCACGTGAGCCAGACACACAAGTTGATGCATGTGCAAGCTCACACACATGCACAAGGTGGTGCACGTGTCGAGAGTTCAATTACAGTGGCTGGAGGCTCTGGCACACCAAGTTTTTTTCTCTCTCTCTCTCATTAAAAAAAAAAAAAAAAAAGGCCAGTCTGTTGGGCTTGCCTCAAAAGTGTGTGTGTGTGTGTGTGTGTGTGTGTGTGTAAAATGACAATTACAGACTACAAAGATGGCTCAGATGTTAAGGTGCTTGCCTGTAAAGTCAAATGATGAGGGTTCAATTCCCCAGTAGCCACGTAAAGCCAGATTTACAAAGTATCACATGCATCTGGAGTTTGTTTGCAGTGGCTAGAGGCCCTGGCACACCTATTGCCCCCCCCCTTCTGCTTACAAATAAATAAATAAAATATGTAAATAAAACAAAATATTTTAAAAACTGACCATCACCAGGAACTGTAGTACACGCCTGTAGTCCTAACTACTTTGGAGGTAGAGACAGGAGGACCATTTGACCTCAAGAGTTCCAGGCCATGTGAGGCAACATATTTTAAAAATAAAAGCAATTTTGCACTAGAGAGATAGCCTAGCAGTTAAGGCGCTTGCCTGCTAAGCCTAAGGATCCAGGTTCGATTCCCCAGTGCCCACATAAACCAGCTGCACAAGGTGGTACATGTATCTGGAATTTGTTTGCAGTGGCTAAAGGCTCTGGCTTGCCCAATGATCTCTCTCTCTGCCTGTTTTCCTCAAATAAATTTTTTTAAAGTTAAAAAATAAATAAATAAAAGCCCAGACAGCACTAAGATACTCATGTCATGGAAGACCATGGCAAACTACAGACAGATTGAGCCTAGGGATGGGGCAAGAAGTTCACACAACACAGAAACCAAACCCGATCAGGCATCATGGCGCACAGTGATCACCCTACTTCTTGGGAGTCTGAAGTGGAAGTATCATGAGTTTGAGGCCTGTCTGCTATAACAGGACTACAGGCCTACGTGGGGTACATCGTAGGACCCTCCTTAAAAAAAGAAAGATCAAAGCCGGGCGTGGCGACGCACGCCTTGAATCCCAGCACTCGGGAGGCAGAGGTAGGAGGATCACCGTGAGTTCCAGGCCACCCTGAGACTCCATAGTGAATTCCAGGTCAGCCTGGCTAGAGTGAGAACCAACCTCAAAATAAATAAATAAATGATACTCTGGTTTCTCTTCAAAGCGAATAAATCTTTCGCCTTTTACTAAAATAAATAAATAAATAAATAAATAAATGAAAATAAAATAAAATCACATATTTTTTATAATCATGGAAAATGCTAATAAAAATTTAAAAAAGAAAAAATAAATAAATAAAAATAATAAAAATTTTAAAAGAAAAAAGAAAAAAAAATAAAATCACAGCCTGGGCTAGGGTGACACCCTACCTTGAAAAAACACACACACAAAAAAATGGATAAACAAGCAGTGATATGAGCACTCAGTGCAACCCAACTTAACACTAAAAAGGACAGCTACCTCTCCGTGGGGTTCTATGCTTTCATAGGTGTTCTGAGCTAGAACTGCAGATCAGTTTATCCTAGGGGAATATTTGATAAGCATTGATCTGAAAAATTCAGACCTAGTGCTAATCAACTGACTTCTGGGCTCTTTCCCATTCTTTTTTTTTTTTTTTTTTTTTTTTTTGAGTAGGGTCTCACTCTAGCCCAGGCTGACCTGGAATTCACTATGTAGTCTCAGGGTGGCCTCGAACTCACAGCGATCCTCCTACCTCTGCCTCCCGAGTGCTGGGATTAAAGGCGTGCGCCACCACACCTGGCTCTATTTTTATTGTATTTATTTACTATTATTTTTATTTTAGAGTGTGAGAGAGAATTGGTGTGCCAGGGCCTCAGCCGCCATAATCAAACTCCAGACACTTCTGCCACCTAGTGGGCATGTGAGACCTTGCACTTGCCACACCTTTCTGTGCCTGGCTTACATGGGATCTGGAGAGTTGAACATGGGTCCTTAGGCTTCACAGACAAGGGCCTTAACCATTCAGCCATCTTTCCAGCCCTCTTTCCCATTGTATATTGTCTGTTTCTCAAGATATTTATAGGAAGGAGGGGAAAAAAACAGAGTAGAAGGATTTATTTCAAGGATGAAAAATATCCTGAACACATCTATAGAACTAGGAAAAGGTGGTGGCAGTAGGAAAGAATTGAATGACTGTGTGTGTTGGTTTCACGCCTACAGGACCCTTGTATTTCAGAGCCATTAAAATGCACTTCCGGGCTGGAGAGACGGCGTAGCGGTTAAGCGCTTGCCTGTGAAGCCTAAGGACCCCGGTTCGAGGCTTGGTTCCCCAGGTCCCACGTTAGCCAGATGCACAAGGGGGCGCACACGTCTGGAGTTCGTTTGCAGAGGCTGGAAGCCCTGGCGCGCCCATTCTCTCTCTCTCCCTCTATCTGTCTTTCTCTCTGTGTCTGTCGCTCTCAAATAAATAAATAAATTAATTAATTAAAGTAAAAACCAAAGAACCCAGGTTCAAAAAAAAAATGCACTTCCTTTGTGGCTATCTCTTACCTTATTTAAAATCCTCTAGGTTTGGGGCTGGAGGGATGGCTAAGTGTAAGGTGCTTGCCTGCAAAGCCAAAAGACCCAGGTTCAACTTCCCAGGACTCATGTGAACCATATGCACAAGGTGGCACAGGCGTCCGGAGTTTGTTTTCAGCTGCCAATGGCCCTGGCATGCCCATTCTCTATCTACCTCTTTCTCGCTCTCAAATAAATAAGATAAAACAAGAATGTTGCTGGGCGTGGTGGCGCAAGCCTTTAATCCCAGCACTCGGGAGGCAGAGGTAGGAGGATCACTGTGAGTTCAAGGCCACCCTGAGACTCCATAGTGAATTCCAGGTCAGCCTGGACTACAGTGAGACCCTACCTCAAAAAAACAAAACAAAACAAAAAAAATATGTTAAAAAAAATTCTCTAAGTTTTCATGGAGTCAGATGGCGAAAGACATCCAAATTTGTATAGTGTACATTACATTACTGGAGGAAGTGAACTAAGAATAAATATTCCTGGTATTGACTAGTCAATCAGTAAGTGAAAAGGCCATCGCTGGTCATTGTTTTGCTTTACTTGCTACCAGTAAGGCTTCAGTTTTCTTGGCTTTGAATTGAAGTTGGAAGCTGACACAGGGCATATTTGTCTGTAAATAACACACATAGCAAGGTCAGCTTTTCAACTTTCTGTTGATGAATTATATTCTGTCTGTGGTCTCGCCCTTTCACTAAACTGTACTTGATCTTCTCAAAAGATTTTCTCTAATGAGATTTAATTCTCAAACACTTGAAGAATGTGTTTTCATTAATGTCAGCTGCCCTTTCTCTCTCTCTTTTTTTTTTTAACATTGGAAATAAGATTGGCTGCGTTTTATTCTTTTTAGTTATTTAACAAAATCCTCATGGCTGGAAGGAAGACGCAGTACATATATAGATAATATAGATACTGTGTGTGTGTGTGTGTGTGTGTGTACACATACCAAGAACAAAGATCAGAGACCATGAAACTGGGGTCCAAACAACTCACACAAATAACTTTGACAACCGTTGGGTTGTGCTTCCCTGTCTAGCCTCGACCTTAAGATTTTCCTACTAAAATATAGAAAGATGTTAGAGGGCCGAGCGTGGTGTGCACGCCTTTAATCCCAGCACTTGGGAGGCAGAGGTAGGAGGATCTCAGAGAGTTCAAGGCCACCCTGAGACTACATAGTGAATTCCAGGTCAGCCTGGGCTAAAGTGAGACCCTACCTCAAAAAAAAAAAAAAAAAAGAATGATGCTAGAGCAGCAGCCTTTTTACAGATGGACAGGCAGACATGCTTCTTGCTACTGATAATTTCAGTTTCCTGGGAACTTTACATGTTTTTTGTGTATGGATTTTAAGTTAAAAGATACAGCATTGCCCAGTCTACTGAACGTATGACCAGACCAAATGCACCTCAAATGTTCTCTCACTCTCTGTCTACAGTTCATTACTAACTTGGCAAAACAAAAATCCATACTATATCTAAATTTAAATTTTTTTACTGTCTCTTTTGTATTTATTTATTTGAGATATAGAGCCTCTTATTGCTGTGAATGAGTTCCAGACACATGCACCACTTTGTGCATCTGGCTTTTCGTAGGTATGGGGGCATTGAACCCAAGCTGGCATGTTTTGAAAGTAAGCACTTTTAACTACTGAGCAATCTCCTCAGACATATATATATGGAGAGAGAGAGAGAGAGAGCGAGCAACAGAGAGAATGGGCACACCAGGGCCTTCAAACGAACTCCAGATGCGCCACCTTGTGCATATGGCTTATGTGGGTCCTGGGGAATTGAACCTGGGTCTTTTGGCTCTGCAGACAAGCACCTTAATCACTATGCCATCTCTCCAGCCCTCTAGCAATTTTTTTAAGTGAAGTAAAAGCGAGGAAAACAAATTGGCATCCATTCGTTTTAAACTCCAGAGTTGTGAAGGCCTACATCTTTTCAGAATAGCTGACTGTGCAGATACTTTATTTCCAGACAGATGTGCACTTGTTCAATGTCTATAGATATTGATAACAGTGGGGAATGTTATCTGGAACTTCTTTCCATCAGAGTCTACAGTCTCAGAAAAAAAAAAAAATCAATCATCAGTCGTGGTAACATGCCTTTAATCCCAGCACTCCAGTGGCAGAGGTAGGAAGATCTTGGAGACTTCGAGGCCACCCTGAGACTACAGAGTGAATTCCAGGTCAGCCTGGGCTTGAGTGAGACCCTACCTTGAAAAAACAAGAAAAAAAGAGAGAGAGAATTTCACCTTTCTCTTTCCCATTTCCCCCCTGCAACAGAGAGGCAATATTTACTGGACTTCTTCCTATCATAACTGAAGTGTAGAGTTTGTGGTTTCTCCAAATAAAAGGAAAATAATCCTGATGCAGTCTCATGCGGGCGTGGGAATCTTCTCTCTCTCATCTTCAGGGTTCTTGGGTGACCCGTGGTTTCACAAACAATACCAGGGCACCCCCGAGGGAAGGTGGTCCTGGAGATCCTCTGCGCTGTTCTCAGCACTGGCAGTCCGATCCACTCCAGACATCTAAGGCAGGAAGGGCTGTGTCCCTAGATAGCCATCTTGCTGATTAAAGCTATCTTCTTATCTGTTCCCAGATAGCCATTCCTGCTGATTAAAGGCAACTTCTCCCTGAAGCTGGAGTTCAAAGGTCAGAGACTCACTCTTCCTAAACCATTCTATGGACTCTTAGTTTTGTTTTGTGGTAGGTCTCACTCTAGCCCAGGCTGACCTGGAATTCACTAGGTAGTGTCAGTCTGGCCTCAGACTCACAGCGATCCTCCTACCTCTGCCTCCCGAGTCTGGGATTAAAGGCGTGCACACCTAGTCCACAGGCCCACCCAACCCCTTTTTAAAAAATATTTTATTTATTTGGAAGAGGCAGATAGAGACAATTCCACATGCATGCACCACTTTGTGCTACGATGCTGAAGGACCCAGGTTCGATTCCCCAGGACCCACGTTAGCCAGATGCACATGGTGGTGCGTGTGTCTGGAATTTGTTTGCAGTGGCTGGAGGCCCTGGCGCGCCCATTCTCTCTCCCTCTCTCTCTCTCTCTCTCTCTCTCTCTCTCTCTGTCTCTTTCTCTCTGTTTCTAATAAATAAATAAATTAAGGCTGGGTGTGGTGGCCAATACTTTTAATCCCAGCATTTGGGAGGAAGAGGTAGGAGGATTGCAGTGAGTTAAAGGCCACCCTGAGACTACTTAGTGAATTCCAAGTCAGGCTAGAGTGAGACCCTGCCTTGAAAAAAAAAATTAAAATTAAAATTAAAATGCTCATAAATAATTAAGTAAATAAACAAAAAAAATTTCTTTTGAGGTAGAGTCTCACTCTAGCCCAGGCTGATCTGGAAATCCTCCTACCTCTGCCTCCCAAGTGCTGGGATTAAAGGCATACGCCACCACGCCTGGCAACAAAAATATTTTTTTAAAAGAATTGCACAGAGTCCCAAATTCTCAGCCCAATTATCTGACACCATTCTTCCCACTCTTTTTTTTTTTTTTTTGTATGTTTTGGTTTTTCAAGGTAGGTCTCACTCTAGCCCAGGCTGACCTGGAATTCACTCTGTAGTCTCAGGAAGGCCTCGAACTCAGTGATCCTTCTACCTCTGCCTCCCGAGTGCTGGGATTAAAGGCGTGCTGCCCATTCACACCCATTTCCTGTCACTCAACTACTCTCCTCTTCAGTAAGCTGTCTCTCATTGGTCGTCTTCTCTATGTCCCCCACACAGCAGTCCTCGGCTGTTTTGTTTTTATAAATATCTTTTATTTCCCAGTTTAAAAAAAAACTGAGCCGGGGGTGGTGGCGCACGCCTTTAATCCCAGCACTCGGGAGGCAGAGGTAGGAGGATCACCATGAGTTCGAGGCCACCCTGAGAATCCATAGTGAATTCCAGTCACCCTGGGCTAGAGTGAGACCCTACGTCGAAAAACCAAAAAAAAAAAAAAAAACTGGCTTTTTTTTTGGGGGGGGGTTAGTGGACCTCAGAGGGCACTTGCTGAAAGATCACTATGAGATTTGTAAAGAGAAGTGACAACCAAAACTAGGCCGATCAATGACAGGAAAAGAGAGTCCCTAAGGAGAACTGCGCACAATCCTTTCTCCAAGGACTTTCCCTCGGGTGAAAACATCAAGTGACAGAAATGCACACACACGTAAAATGGAGTAATGCCAGGCGTCCCCTGTGGCCGCTGAGGGAGACGTGCAAGCTCCTGGCACTGGAGCACCACCGTGCCGCCTGGGATGAAAGCTTCGAAGGCCACGTGGCACCAAACCCGTGCAGCCAGCCCGCGTCCCTGGCAGAGGCCAAAGAGATTTTTTTTCTCACTTGCCCCGAAACGACCCACGCCCACCTGAAATCGGTGGGAAAAAGGCTTTCTTGCCATTAAAAAGCCATCCTAGGACTGGGGAGATGACGGCTCCGTGGTTGAAGGTGTTTGTTTGCCTGCAAAGCTTGTCACCTTGGGCTCAAGTCCCCAGGACCCATGTCAAGCCACATGCACAAGGTGGCGCATGCATCTGCACTTCATTTGCAGTGGCAAGAGGCCCTGGTGTACCCATGTGTACCCATACTTGTTCTCTCTTTCTCTCTCTCTCTTCTTGCAAATAAATAGAATTTTTTAAAAATTGTCTTAGCCAGGTGTGGTGATGCACACCTTTAATCCTAGCATTGGGGAGACAGATATAGGAGGACTGACGTGAGTTTGAGGCCAGCCTGAAACTGCAGAATGAATTCCAGGTCAGCCTAACCTAGAGTGAAACCATACCTAAAAAAAATAAATAAGTAAAGTATCTTTACTAAAGTTTTCTCTGTTTCCCTCAGTCCCTCCTTACAAATAAATAGAAATATTTCTTAAAACTATCTTAACTAAAATTTTTGAAATTAGTGGTTCTGAAAAGCCTTCTCACTTTAAAAAAAAATTATTTTTATTTATTTATTACAGTCAGAGAGAGAGAGAAAATGGGCATTCCAGGGCTTATAGCCACTGCAAATGAACTCCAGACACATGTGAAACCATGTGCTTCTGGCTTACGTGGGACCTGGAGAATCGAACCTGGGTCCTCAGGCATGGACCTTAACCACTAAGCCATCTCTCCAGCCCAAGCCTTCTCACTTTAACCACGGTTACTGGAAGCACACAGACCTGTGAAATGGGTCAGTTAAAGCTTAGCATAAATTTACAAGTAGCAGCAGACCCACTGAAGACAATGGTTCCCTCCCTGCTCTGTAATCTGGAATATTACTCAAAGGTGGAAGAGGTGTGAACAGATCCCAAGTGGAGATTTGCTGGGAGTTTTCCTGAAGTAGGCAAGGGAGGTGTCCTTGTGAACAAAGACTGCAAGTGGGTGCATCTCTTGAGAAGCCAGCTACTATCTGTGTCCTGAGGCAGGGGAGGAGGAGGCGCTGCCCACATACCCAAGAGGAACCAGGGCCCATTTCATGAAGACCTTGGGTCGGTCCTGTGTTAGGTATTGCATTTCTTTAGGTTGATTTGTTAGAGAGAGAGAGAATAGGCACGCCAGAGTCGCCTGCCACTGGCAACAAACTACAGACCCATGCACCACCATGCGCATCTGGCTCATGTGGGCTCTGGGGAAATCAAACGTAGGTCCTTAGGCTTCGCAGGCGAGCACCTTAGCGGCTAAGCCATCTCTCTCCAGCCCCGTGTTCGCTGTTCTATTCACGATACAGTCACTTCTAATGGCAACACTCCAAAAGAGGCACCATTGCCACTTTACAGATAAATAAACCAAGGCACAGAGAAGTTAAGCAAATCGCTCCGGGTTACCCAGCTATTAAATTGCTGAGCGAGCGTTTGGATTTCAACAGGCCTCCAGTCTGTGCTCATCCACGGGAGAGGCACACAGCTGCTCAGTGGGGGTGGGGTGACAGGAGCAAGATGCTGAAAGAGGCTTAGCCAATCAGGCAACACTTACTAACACCATGGACAGATTCACAGGGAGGCTAGACAACCACTTCATACCCACTAGTATGGCTATCATTTAAAAAGAAACAACGGCTGGAGGGATGGCTTAGTGGTTAAGGCATCTGCCGGCAAAGACCAAAGGACTCAGGTTCGATTCCCCAGGGCCCATGTTAGCCAGGTGCACAAGGGGGCGCTCGCGTCTGGAGTTCGTTTGCAGTGGCTGGAGGCCCTGGTGCACCCATTCCCTCTCCCTCTTTCTCTGTCAAATAAATAAGTAAAAATAAAAGTAAGAAAAAAAAAGAGAAAGAAACAAGCTAGCACTTGGGAGCTGTGGTAGGAGGATCATTGTGAGTCTGAAGCCAGTCTTTCCAGGTCAGTCTGGGCTAGAGGGAGACCCTACCTTGAAAGACCAAAAAAAAAAAAAAAAAGAAAGAAAGAAAGAAAAAAATTAAAAAAAAAAAAAGGAATAGACAACAAGCACTGGTGAGGAATTAGAGAAAAGAATTGGGCAGTTCCTCAAAACATTAAGAATTACTATATAAGGACTGGGGAGACGCCTTAGCAGTTGAGGTGTTTGCCTGCAAAGCCTAAGGACCTGAATTCGATTCCCCAGTACCAGGTACACAAGGTGGTGCGTGTGTCTGGAGTTCATTTGCTGTGGCTAAAGGCCCTGGTGAGTCCATTTTTTCCCTCACTCTCCCCAGATAATAAATATTAAATAAAAAACAGAAACAACTGAAATGTCTAGCAACTAATAAGGCAATGATGTGGTATGTCTACACAGTGAAATATTCAGCAGCTAAAAGGAATGAAGCGGGCCGCAGGGATGGCCTCGCGGTTAAGGCGCCTGCCTGTGAAGCCCAAGGACTCATGTTCAACTTTCCAGGTGCCACGTAAGCCAGACACACAGGGACAGAAGGGTGCAAGTTCTCATATGCACGCAAGGGGGCACGTGCATCTGGAGTTTGATTTCAATGGCTGGAGGCCCTGGCATGTCAATTCTCTCTCTTTCTCTCTCTCTCTCTCACTCACTCTCGAATTTTAAAAAAAGGCAGTCTACCAGGTGTGGTGATGCACACCTTTAATCCCAGCAGTTGGGAGGCAGAGGCAGGAGGATCACCATGAGATTGAGGCCAGCCTGAGACTACATAGTGAATTTTATTTTAATTTTTAAACTTTTATTAACATTTCCCATGATTATAAAAAAATATCCCATGGTAATTCCCTCCTTCCCCCCTGACACTTTCCCCTTTGAAATTCCATTCTCCATCATATTACCTCCCCATCTCAATCATTGTACTTACATATGTACAATATCAACCTATTAAGTACCCTCCTGTGAATTTTTTTTTTCTGCTAACTTCAAGTTATTTATTTAGTAACAATAGGCAAAAGTACATTTTTATACATCAGAGCCTATTACAACAGTAATTTAACTTACACTAAAGGGCCTTGAAAAGTCCTGTAGCCTTATCAGACTGAAGACTATATCAACATCTTTGTCTAAGGATCTTATTCCAATAAAATAAAATCGGTAAGATGTTCTCTTCTACTTATGAAATCTACAGGACTCGACCATACATTACTAATAACAGTTATAAGTCTCTGAAGTTTTTAAGTACGCAAGCCAGGGCTGGTGGCACGGCACGTGGAAGGCTGAGGCATGAAGATCCTCAAACTCAAGGGTGGCCTGGACAACTTAAGGAGACCCTATCTTAAAAATTTAAAAACTAGGGCCGGGTGTGGTGGCGCACGCCTTTAATCCCAGCACTTGGGAGGCAGAGGTAGGAGGATCGCCGTGAGTTCAAGGCCACCCTGAGACTACAGAGTTAATTCTAGGTCAGTCTGGACCAGAGTGAAACCCTACCTCGAAAAAGCAAAAAAAAAAAAAAATATATATATATAAAACTAAAATCAGTAAGTATGGCCAGGGGTGGTGGTACATGACTTTAGTCTCAGCACTTGGGAGGCTAGAGGTAGGAGGATCGCTGTGGGTTTGAGGTGAGCCTGGGACTACAGAGTGAATTCCAGGTACTCAGCTTGGGCTAGAGTGAGACCTTACCTGGAAAAAATAAAAAGTAAATAGGAAGCCAAGCGTGGTGGCGCACGCCTTTAATCCCAGCACTTGGGAGACAGAGGTAGGAGGATCGCCACGAGTTCGAGGCCACCCTGAGACTACAGAGAGAATTCCAGGTCAGCCTGGAAAAACAAAATATAGATAGATAGATAGATAGGTGTGTGTGTATGTATATATAAACATATATACATATGTATGTATGTATCTGGGGAGATAGCTCAGTACTAGAGTGTTTACTTGTCTAGCATGTGTTCATGGCCCTGAGTTTAATCCCCTGTATTGAAAAGAAAAAAAAAAGGACAAGTAAGGCTGGAGAGATGGCTGAGCAGTTAAGGTGCTTGCCTGCAAAGCCTAACGACCCAGGTTCGATTTCCCCAGAACCCACGTAAAGCAAGATGCACGCACGCATCCGGAATATGTTTACAATGTTTGGAGGCCCTAGCATGCTCACGCTCCCTCTCTCTCTCTGTTTGAAAATAAACAAATAAATAAAATATATATTTTAAAAACAAGTAGAGGGCTGCAGAGATGGCTTAGCGGTTAAGCACTTGCCTGTGAAGCCTAAGGACCCCGGTTCGAGGCTCGGTTCCCCAGGACCCACGTTAGCCAGATGCACAAGGGGGCGCATGCTCTGGAGTTCATTTGCAGTGGCTGGAGGCCCTGGCACGCCCATTCTCTCTCTCTCTGCCTCTTTCTCTCTCTGTCACCCTCAAATAAATAAATAAGTAGAGAGAGCTTACTTTTTTGGACTTCACAGACAAGTAAACAGTTCCGATCTTTGTTCGACAATAACTATAAGCCCAGGGCTACGGCAGCAAGTATGGAGAGGAAGAGAAGCAGACAAGGACGTCTTCTTAGAGGCAGTCAGGCAACCAGTTGGAAGGCCAGCTGGAGCCAGCCAGTCTAAAAAGATGCATTACTCCACCCACACCACCCCAGATGTAACTCGGAAACGTCTGATAAGAGATACAACGGTAACCTAACCCAGCAACCTCTGGCTGCATAGCTATCATCATTGGCCTCTAACCTAAAACGGCTCTGGTGCACCTCACTGCCAATATTCATAGTCTCGGAGAAGAGTCAAGAGCAGAATCTTTAGGTTTCTAGAACAGGATGCATCTCTCGTGCCAGAGACAACATGTAAGAGTCAATCATGGACCTGCAGGTGGACCCAGCATCGACGGCTGCTGCTGTGGGAAGAGATGCCTGCACACCTCCCAGACTGGGAACAAAGGAGCCGTTCTGTGATAAGGACGATGATGTGCCACCCTTCCATCATATAGGCAAAAAAAAAAAAAAAGGAACCACGTTTGACTCCAGATCCCACGTAAGCCAGACGCACAAAGGTGAGGCAAGCGCAGGGTCGCACATGCCCACCAGGTGGCACAAGCGTCCAGAGTTCCATCTCAGTGGCTGAGGCCCTGGCATGCCAATTCTCTCTCTAAAATTAAGAAAAAAATTACATAAAATTCATGAGGCTTATGACGCTTATTCAGGTTGTAATGATTCTGTTAGGGTTAGGGTAGGGAAAGTGGTCTAACACTGAAAATGCAGTGTTAAGCAGAAGTTCTCCGGGAGACTCCGAAACATAGACGGCCAACTACTTACTCTGCTGGCTCCTTTTTTTTTTTTTTTTAAATTTTTATTAACATTTTCCATGATTATAAAATATATCCCATGGTAATTCCCTCCCTCCCCACCCCCACACTTTCCCATTTGAAATTCCATTCTCCATCATATTACCTCCCCATTACAATCATTGTAATTACATATATACAATATCAACCTATTAAGTATCCTCCTCCCTTCCTTTCTCTTCCCTTTATGTCTCCTTTTCAACTTACTGGCCTCTGCTACTAAGTATTTTCATTCTCACGCAGAAGCCCAGTCAACTGTAGCTAGGATCCACATATGAGCGAGAACATGTGGCGCTTGGCTTCCTAGGCCTGGGTTACCAGACTTAGTATAATACTTTCCAGGTCCATCCATTTTTCTGCAAATTTCATAACTTCGTTTTTCTTTACCGCTGAGTAGAACTCCATTGTATAAATGTGCCACATCTTCATTATCCACTCATCTGTTGAGGGACATCTAGGCTGGTTGCATTTCCCAGCTATTATAAATTGAGCAGCAATAAACATGGTTGAGCATGTACTTCTAAGGAAATGAGATGAGTCCTTTGGATATATGCCTAGGAGTGCTATAGCTGGGTCATATGGTAGATCAATCTCTAGCTGTTTTAGGAACCTCCACACTGTTTTCCACAATGGCTGGACCAGATTGCATTCCCACCTCTGCTGGCTTCTTTGGGATGCCCTAGGAGGGTACTGTGAACTGAGTCAATCTCTTTAGACTTTACTTTGACCAAACAGCCTTCTCATCTAGCCTTGGATCTCCGGAACTGAATAGCCCCTTGCACATTTGCTCAACCCGCGCCTCTGTTTATGTGACCAGTTCCACATGGATGACTTGGAATTCAAGTTTATGAACCTGTTTGTTGGGTGTGGCTAGCCTTCCATTAACTCACCAGACCCTAAGTCAGAGCACATCTCTTGTCATGGAGCACATTAAAAGATTTATGTCCCATAAGAAAGCCCTCCGAGGGCTGCGCACAGAGACTCTGTGACGTGAAAATGTCAAGCAAAGTGCCGGGCGTTGGTGGAGCACACCTTTAATCCCAGCACTCGGGAGGCAGGGGTAGGAGGATCACCGTGAGTTCGAGGCCACCCTGAGACTACATAGTGAATTCCAGGTCAGCCTGGACCAGAGTGAGACCCTACCTCAAAAAACAAAAACAAAAATTCAAGCAAAGTGAGCAAAAGCACCTGGAAGTGATAAATCTTTCTTTCCTTTTGTAATTATTTTATCTGTGAGAGATAGAGCAGGAGAGAAAATGAATGGTCATGGCAGGGCCTCTAGCCATTGCGAATGAACTTCAGACACATGTGCCACTTTGAGCACCCGGCTGTATATGGGTGCTGGGGAACTGAATCTGGGGTGATCAGGCTTTGCAAGCAAGTGTCTAACCACTGAGCCATCTCCTCAGCCCTGGAAGTGATAATTTTTTTTTTTTTAAGTTTTTCAGTTCACAGACTCTTGGGATTCTCGTGCAGGTCTGTTAGCTGCAGGATGGTTCATGTGAGGGTTTTGTTTGCTTGTTTGTTTTGGTTGTTGAGGTAGGGCCTCACTCTAGCTCACATTGATCTGGAATTCACTGTGCAGTCTCAGGGTGGCCTCGAACTCTTGACGATCCTCCTACTTCTTCCGAGTGCTGGGATTAAAGGCGTGCGCCAACACACCCAGCCTTCATGTGAGCTTTTTCATGGGCAGGGGTTTTAGGAAGTGTAGACACATGGAGAACACAGCTTACTGTTGCAATTATATCTCAGGGCACTCGGGAGGCAGGTAGGAGGATCACTGTGAGTTCAAGGCCAGCCTGAGACTACAGAGTGAATTCCAGGTCAGCCTGAGCTAGAGCGAGACTCTACTTCGAAAAACAAAACAAACAAACAAACAAAACCCTCACATGAGCCATCCTGCAGCTAACAGAGCTGCACGAGAATCCCAAGAGTCTGTGAATTGATAACCTTAAAATCCTAAGCACGTGGCAAATTTTAAATGGTAGGCCTATAAGCAAGCAAGCTATGTAACCAACTGAAGCCATGACTACCATTATATGATCCATTAAACAATGACTTCCCCTGACAAATGTGATTTTAATTGGATTAGTACATTTCTATGTTTCCCTCCTAAATAACCCACATAAAAATGTCTTCATTCTCGGGCTGGAGAGATGGTTTAGCGGTTAAGCGCTTGCCTGTGAAGCCTAAGGACCCCGGTTCAAGGCTCGGTTCCCCAGGACCCACGTTAGCCAGATACACAAGGGGGCGCACATGTCTGGAGTTTGTTTACAGTGGCTGAAGGCCCTGGCGCACCTGTTCTCTCTCTCTTTCTCTCTCTCTCTCTCTCTCTCTCTCTCTTTCTGTCGCTCTCAAATAAATAAAAATTAAAAAGTATTTTCATTCTTTAGATGCTCTTGTTCCCTCCTTCTTATATGGGAACATAAAACTATGAGAAGAAAACTAGCAAAATTAAGCATATATGTGTGTTTGTGTGTGTGTGTGTGTATTTATATATATTCAAAATCATACATCTAGGAAAGAATTTAAGAATGATACAAATCTATATACCTAAATACAAATAACTAAATCAGCAAATGAGTTTTAGTTGTTTTTTTTCTTTTTTTCTGTAGCATCACATGGAAAAATGTCAGAAAAACCTCAAAAGTCATTCACTTTTGCTTAACCAATTCTCTCTCTAAAGAATAAGAATTTAGGAGCTGGGCATGGTGGCGCACACCTTTAATCCCAGCACTTGGGAGACAGAGGTAGGAGGATCGATCGCTGCAAGTTTGAGGCCACCCTGAGACTACAGAGAGAATTCCAGGTCAGCCTGGACCAAAGTGAGACCCTACCTTGAAAAGCCAAAAAAAAAAAAAAAGGAATAAGAATTTAGGGCCGGGGAGATGGTTCAGCGGTTGGGTGCTTGACTGCCAAGTCTGATCATGCCGGTTCAATTCCCCATTACTCACATAAAGCCAGATGCACAAAGTGGCACATGCATCTGTTATTCATTTGCAGTGGCTGGAGGCCCTGGCACATCCATACTCTCTCTCTTTCTCTGTCTCTCTCTCTCATATAAATAAAATAAAAATATGTAAAAATAAAGATAAGAATTTAAAATGGTCATGATGTAAATATCAAATATACACTCCAAGTACCTAAAAAAATCAGAGCTGGAACAGGGAAGTGACCCAGTAACTCACAAATTACAGTAGCTGTTATCTCAGATCGATGGAGCAAAAAGAAATAGTAGGCAGACCTGAGGTGTGTCCTGGAATGCTTTGGGACAATATGAGTCATAAGACCAGAATTTCAGTGAGCTTTGCTAACTTGTCCCATAAGCCAAGATTTAGGCCACTTGAATCTTCTTGTCTACAAAATGGGGATAACATATATTCCTCAGCAAGGTTCAGTGAGAAGGAGCTATAGACTTTGCCACATAGTCTAAACAGCTTGAGATTGGTAGCTTAAGATAAAGTCCTGGACGACAAAGAATCAATGTTTCTTCGCCTGTATCCCAGCACAACCCCCGCAACCACAAGGTTAATTCCAGGGCCAACTTACACCATAAAAAGATTCTGAAAGCCTGGTGCGGTAGCGCATGCCTTTAGTCCCAGCACATGGGAGGCTGATACAGGCAGATCTCTGTGAGTTCAAGGCCAGCCTGGGGTTAAAGAGTGAATTCCAGGTCGGGCTAGAATGAGAACCCTACCTTGGAAAAGATATTTTTCGAAACAAGAACAGCACTGGTCATGTGAACAGGTATCTCTCTGGAAAACGTACTAACAATGGCATGGTATGGTCTATGCCAGCTGTGATAGTTTAAACAGTCAAGAGTTTAACAAAAAAAAGAAAGAAAGAAAACAAAGTTGGGTGTGGTGGCGCACGCCTTTAATCCCAGCAGCCCTCGGGAGGCAGAGGTAGGAGGATTGCTGTGAGTTCGAGGCCACCCTGAGACTACATAGTAAATTCCAGGTCAGCCTGAGCTAGAGTGAGACCCTAACTTGAAAAACTAAAGGAAGACAGGAAAGAAGGAAGGAAGAAAGAAAGCAAGCTATGAGAGGGTTCTAGGATCTCTCTGCATTAACATTGCAACTTCCTATGATCTACAACTACTACAAAATAGAAAGTTAAAACAATACTTGGTGAAACAGATAATTCTTTCATAATATTAGAATGAAAGGGACTTTCCAATAATCCAAACACAGCCATCACAGATATAAAAGTTAACTAAATATGCTCACCTAAAATTCAACATTTGTGTATAACTAAAGCCTATGTATACAAATGATAAAACAAATAGAAAACACACTATATAAATATCATATCCAAAAAAGCCAAAAAGGCTACTTCCTTGATTAGACAGATGATCAACAAATGAAAAGGAAAAAAAAAAAAAAAAAGCTGGGCTGAGGAGCTAGCTCAGTGGTTTAAGACCCCGGCCTGCAAAGCCGGAGAACCAGGGGTTTGATTCCCTGTTATCCACGTAAAGCCCGATGCACAAAGTGGTTGCAAACGTGTGGAGTGTGTTTGCAGTGACCAGAGGCCCAGGCTATTGTAGTCTCTTCTCTCCCCGCCCCCCTCTGCTTGAATATACATTAATTAATTAAAAGGGGGAAAAAAAGCAACCACTAAAAAGACAAATTGACAAAACATATGACAAGTTCACAGAAAGTGGAAACAAATCAAATGTCCACTTGTAAACCAACTGGTGCATTCATTCCATGGACTAAGCGAGGCTACCCAGGCTCAGAAAGACAAACCCTGCATATTCGCTCATATGGGAATCAAACATGGGATAGTTTGAGTTATTTATACATTGTGAGTAAGCATCAGTAACCCTGGTAAGGAAGCCAGAATGAGATTTGAGGGGGACTAGTGCTGGGAATAGTAAGCAAGTTGAGGGGCAGGGGGTACAGGGGTCTTGAGGGAGGAAAGGGTAAGGGAAGGAGAGGAGGAGAAAATTCTAAAACTAAAGATGGAAACCGACTTTTCCTGCCGGGCGTGGTAGCACACACCTTTGATCTCAGCACTCGGGAAGCAGAGGTAGGAGGATCGCTGTGACTTCAAGGCCATGCTGAGACTACAGAGTGAATTCCAGGTCAGTCTGTACCAGAGTGAGACCCTACCTCAAAACAAATAATAAAACAAAATAAACAAATAAAAGAAGAATCAGAAACCTGCTTCTTCATTACTTAATTTAAAGATATAACTATCTTAAAAAGACAGTAACAGGCAGGAGAGATGGCTTAGTGGTTAAGGCTCTTGCCTGCAAAGCCAAAGGACCTCAGTTCGATTCCCCAAATTAGATTAGATCAGCCAGATGCACAAGGGGGCGCACCCATCTGGAGTCGTTTGCGTGGCTGGAAGCCCTGGTGTGCCCATTCTCTCTCTCTCTCCCTCTCTCAAATAAATAAATAAAAATAAAAATATTTTTGAAAAATTAGGCCGGTGAAGCCTAAGAACCCAGGTTCAATACTCCAGCGTCCACATTCATCTGGAGTTCATTTGTAGTGGCTGGAGGCCCTGGTTCTCCAATTATTTCTATCTGCCCTTTCTCTCTCTCTCTCTTAAATAAATAAATAAATAAATAGATAGTGAAGGATAGTTTGGGTCTAAGTACCTGACAGGGGTAAAACACGCTTTACTCTGAAACCATAGGCTGTTGCTGGTAAATCCCAGTGCCAAAACTGGATTGCCTCTATAGCGAACTATTAGTCAGATAGACCCAGAAGCCCCCCCACCCCAAAAATGCAGGCCATTGCCAAAGCACTTGATTACCCACAAGAACTAGATTCTACTGCTATAGATACCACAGGCTTAAGTCTCAGGACAATGAGAAATCAAGCTGACACTGAGCAGGAGGCCACCTCTCTGCTGGCTAGCTGTCAGAGTGCTGCTGGAGAGAGAGAAGTTACCAACTGCTGGGCGTGGTGGCACATGGCTTTAATCTCAGCACTTGGAAGGCAGAGGTAGGAGGATCGCTGTGAGTTCGAGGCCAGAGACTACAGAGTGATTTCCAGATCAGCCTGGACTACAGGGAGACCCTACATCAAAAAAAAAAAAGAAAAAAAAAAAAGTTACCAACAGTGTGGACAAACAGTAAATCCTGCGAGCCACAAAATCAGTCAGCTAGACAAGATGCACCTACCTGTGCAAGACGACACATAAAATGGCAACGTGTTTGGAGTTCCATCACAGTGGCTGGAGGCCCTGGCATGCCTACTCTCTCTCTCATTTAAAAAAAAAGAAAGGCCTTCTAAATATGTACATTTACCCCCTTTGATCAATCTGGCTCTCACACTTGGTTAGAGAAATCTGCTTTGCTCAGATGGTGCTGAATACCAGGGAGATCCAAGACCCATCAAAATGACAAGAGAGAGAGGAGTGTCTTTCTCAGGACAAGTCATTTCCATCACACCCATTCAGGGCCTAGGAAACATTACAAAGTGGCAGCCTAAATAGGAGGGCTGCTCTCACTGCTGGCCTGACAACCTCCTCCCGGGAGATGGCGGCCGACACTGAGGAGACTCAAAACTCATCACAGCAGAAAACCAGAGGCTGCCGAGAGCTCAACACTGAAGGTGACTCCTAACACACCCTCCGGAGCTCAGGGAGCATTGAGGAAGAGGAAGTAAAAGAACAGAAGAGCCACAGATTGGAAAGTACACTGGTAGGCACTGTCCTCTACACAGGGACTGACAGTGACGACCA
Organism: Jaculus jaculus; assembly: GCF_020740685.1. Taxonomy (NCBI): domain Eukaryota; kingdom Metazoa; phylum Chordata; class Mammalia; order Rodentia; family Dipodidae; genus Jaculus; species Jaculus jaculus. The sequence continues at coordinate 17,458,846 of NC_059121.1, read as the reverse complement.
ATACCCCCACTGAGGAGGGCCTGCAATGGAATTGGACCTGGGGACAGGGGACGTTAGAGAGTAACACAATGGAAATACGATCAATGTGCAACATGTTCATATATTAAAATTTCCCAATATTTTAAAAAATACTTATTTATTTGCAGGCACAGAGACACAGACACATAGACAGAGAGAGAGAGAAGACAGTTTGGGCATGCCAGGGCTTCTAACCACTGCAAACAAAACTTCACATGGAGCCAGGCGTGGTGGTGCACACCTTTAATCCCAGCACTTGGGAGGCAGAGGTAGGAGGATCGCTGTGAGTTCGAGGCCACCCTGAGACTACATAGTGAATTCCAGGTCAGCCTGGGCTACAGTGAGACCCTACCTCGAAAAATGAAAACAAAACAAAACGAAAACTTCAGATGCATGTGCCATTTTGTGCATCTGGCTTTACATGGGTACTGGGAATCAAAACCCAGTCCTTAGGCTTTGCAGGCAAGTACCTTAACAGCTATCTCTCCAGCCTCAATTAAAAAAAAAAAAAGAGGAATGGGGCTTTAAAAAGAAATAAAGAAATGGGCCAGGTGTGGTGGCACATTTAATCCTGGCATTCAGGAACCAGACGTAGGAAGATTGCATGAATTTGAGATCACCCTGAGACTATGTAATGAATTCCAGGTCAGCCTGGGCTACAGTGAGACCCTACCTCAGAAAACCAAAACCTACTGGGCGCTGTGGCGCACACCTTTAATCCCAGCACTAGGGAGGCAGAGGTAAGTGGATTGCCTGAGTGCAAGGCCACCCTGAGACTACATAGTGAATTCCAGGTGAGCATGGGCTAGAGTGAGACCCTACCTTGAAAAAAAAAAAAAAGAAAAGAAAAAAGAAAAGCTAACACACAAAAAGAGATAAAGGAATGGAATGGTTTTATCTAGGCTCCTCCCATGAAATAATCATTAAAATATGTAATTAAGGCCAGGCATGAGAGAACTACTTCCTTGTTTGGATACAGAATCTCTCTGGGGAGTAACAAGCAACTGATACCATCTGTTACTTGTTTGAATGAAGTTAAAATAGCAACATATATTTATTAATGGTTCCTATATTTTATAGAAGGAAGTGCATTGAGCAGTAATTATCACAATTACATATTTACTAAGTACTTGCTACAGGGCTCGAAGACATGGGAAGCAAAAGCAGGTAATTCATTACCAGAGAAGAGATGACAATCAGCACATGCCAAGCTCTTCCTTAGAAAGTAGAGATTTAAGGGCTGCAGAGATGGCTTAGTGGTTAAGCGCTTGCCTGTGAAGCCTAAAGACCCCGGTTCGAGGCTCGGTTCCCCAGGTCCCAGTTAGCCAGATGCACAAGGGGGCGCACGCGTCTGGAGTTCGTTTGCAGAGGCTGGAAGCCCTGGCGCGCCCATTCTCTCTCTCTATCTGCATCTTTCTCTCTCTGTCGCTCTCAAATAAGTAAAAATAAAACAAAAACAAATTAAAAAAAAATAGAAAGAAACATGAATGCTGGTGCTCAGCTCACTTTCTCCTTTTTATTCCATCTAGGATTTCAGCCCATGGGGTAGGACTGTTTTTCTGTCTTTCCTCAATAAAACCTTTCTGGGAGCAACCTCGCACACATACACGGGGGTGTGTTACCATGGTACGTGAGGTGGTTTGAATGTAACTGTCTAAACCCAGTCAAGTCGGCAGTGAGAATTCACCCTCACGGTGCCCACAGTTGAGGAGGATTGCTGGATGATAGCTCTGTTGGTAAAGCGCTTACCTTGGGTTCAATACTCAGTACCCATGTAAAAATGCCAGGTATGGTGATGCTAGGGATGGCAGTGCCAGTCAGGATGGATCCCTGAGGCTTGCTGGCCAGCCAGTCTCGATTCTAACTGATTAGCTCCAGATCAATGAGAGAGACCCTGTCCCCCAAAAAAACAGATGGATAGCATTCCAGAGGGTGACGCCAAAGGTTGGCTTTTGAACTCTGCACACACATGAACACACACACACACACACACACACACACACACACAGACACCACTTTTTTTTTTTTTTTAAGAACTAAAGGGCTGCAGAGATGGCTTAGTGGTTAAGCACTTCCTGTGAAACCTAAGGACCCCGGTTTGAGGCTCAATTCCTCAGGACCCACGTTAGCCAGATGCACAAGGGGACGCATGCGTCTTGCGTTCGTTTACAGTGGCTGGAGGCCCTGACATGCCCATATTCTCTCTCTCTCTCTCTCTGCCTCTTTCTCTGTCTGTCACTCTCAAATAAATAAATAAATAAATAAATAAATAAATAAAAATTAAAAAAAGAACTAGAGAGACCTGTAAGAGCTAAGGATAGCCAGGCGTGGTGGCACATGCCTTTAATGCCAGCACTCAGGAGGCATCACCGTGAGTTTGAGGCCACCCTGAGACTACATAGTGAATTCCAGGTCAGCCTGGGCTAGAGTGAGACCCTATCTCCAAAAATAAATAAAGAAAGAAAGAACTAAAGATGGCCCTTACTTGATAGGCTGTGAGGAAGCAACAGCCTTAGCCTGATACCCACACAGAAATGAATTCTGCCCATAACCTGAATGTGCTTAGAAACACCTTTTCCTTCCAGAGCCTCCAGAGAAAAATCCAATCAGCTAACGTCTTGATTTTTGTTGTTGTTATTGTTGGTTTTATTGTTGTTTCGAGGTACAGTCTCACTCTAGCCCAGGCTGACCTGGAACACTCTATGGTGTCTCAGGGTGGCCTCGAACTCACGGCGATCCACCCGCCTCTGCCTCCCGAGTGCTGGGATGAAAGGCGTGCGCCGCCAGGCCCGACTAGCATCTTGATTTGAGCCTTGTGAAACAGCAGAGAGAACAGGCATGGAAACCTAGACTTTTGGTCCGTTTGTGCTATTTTAATTCACTTTTATAGTACAGAAAAAAAACAAAACAAAACACTATTATCAGGGCTGGAGAGATGGCTTAGCAGTTAAGGCACTTGCCTGAAAAGCCTAAGGACCCAGGTTCAAATCCCCAGTACCCACATAAGACAGATGCCCAAAGTAGCCCATGTGTCTGGAGTTCATTTGAAGTGGCTAGAGGCCCTGGTGCGTCCATTCTCTCCCTTCCTCCCTCTCTCTCTCTCAAATAAATAAATAAATAAAAATAAGATAAAGCAATATCCATTTTTTTTTAAATTGAGCCTAAGAACCAGGTCTTGAATATGTTCCACAGGACAAGTGTTTGAGGTAGAAAAATGGATACACATTCTCAAGATGCTTCCAAGCACATAAACACACTGAATAATCCTCTGCCATAGGTCCGCACATCATAGCCTAACTGGGGTGACAGCCTCAGCTTTCTGACTTCTCACATCTCCAATAATAAATTCTCCTTCTAGTATGCACCTTCCCAGTGAACTGACCTGCTAACCCATCATCCCAGTGACATGGGCCTCTTTTTTTTTTTTTAATATTTTTTGTTCATTTTTTATTTATTTATTTGAGAGCGACAGACACAGAGAGAAAGACAGAGGGAGAGAGAGAATGGGCGCGCCAGGGCTTCCAGCCTCTGCAAACGAACTCCAGACGCGTGCGCCCCCTTGTGCATCTGGTTAACATGGGACCTGGGGAACTGAGCCTCGAACCGGGGTCCTTAGGCTTCACAGGCAAGCGCTTAACCGCTAAGCCATCTCTCCAGCCCGACCTGGACCTCTTGCCCACCATTCCAAAGGCAGAAATTACAATAAATCCCTTTTTAAATTTTTATTTTATTTTATTTATTTATTTGAGAGCGACAGAGAAAGAGGCAGAGAGAGAGAGAGAGAGAGAGAGAGAGAAAGAGAGAGAGAATGGGTTCGCCAGGGCTTCCAGCCACTGCAAACAACTCCAGATGCGTGCACCCCCTTGTGCATCTGGCTAACGTGGGTCCTGGGGAATCGAACCGGGGTCCTTAGGTTTCACAGGCAAGCGCTTAATTGCTAAACCATCTCTCCAGCCCTTAAATTTTTTAAAAAAATATTTATTTAGTTTATTTATTTGAGAGAGAGAAAGAGGGCATGCCAGGGCCTCCAGTCACTGCAAATGAACTCCAGATGCATGCACCACCTTGTGCATCTGGCTTACGTAGGTCCTGGGGAATCGAACCTGGGTCCTTTGGTTCTGCAGGCAAGTGCCTTAACCGCTAAGTCATTGTTCTAGCCCAGAAATCCCCTTATTGAATCCTGAAAGACCATGTGGTTCATACCATCTAAGTGGTATTTCTCTAAAAATCCCTTTCTCCTTCCCTCACTCCACTCTCTTCCATGGTTCCTCAGTACAACTTCCTCACTCTTATCACATCTCACCTGGCTTATTGCTGTAACCTCTCACCTACTAGTTTTCTGGACTTGGCAGCCATCCATGTTCCATAAAACCCTCACGGTCATCTGATCCAGGATTAAGGTGATCCCGCTGATCTCTACCTCAAAAGTTCTTCAAAGGCAAACTACAGCAAAGAAGCCTAACGAAAACTGTCTGCTTCGCTTCTAATCTGAGTGCTACAAAGAATTTGTAACATAGCTCAAAGTCCAGTTGATTGCTGACTGAATCACCACAGCCCCATTTGGCTCCCTCTTAAAAAAAAAAAAAAAAATTATGGGCTGGAGAGATGGCTTAGTGGTTAAGCACTTGCCTGTGAGACCTAAGGACCCTGGTTCGAGGCTCAGTTCCCCAGGACCCACGTTAGCCAGATGCACAAGGGGGCGCACGTGTCTGGAGTTTGTTAGCAGTGGCTGGAAGCCCTGGCACACCCATTCTCTCTCTCTCTCTGTCTCTTTCTCTCTCTGTCACACTCAAATAAATAAATAAATAAGATTATATATTTAGGGGAAAGAGGGGGGAGGGAGGGTATTGCCATGGGTTATTTTTTATAATCATGGAAAAAGTTAATAAAAATTGAGGAATAAAAAGAAAAGAATTATATATTTATTTGAGAGAGAGACAGAAATCAAAAATGGGCATGCAGGTACTGGGGAACTAAACCTGGGTCATTCAGCTTTGCTGGCATGTGCCTTAACCACTAAGCTATCTCTCTCTCTTTCTCTCTCTCTTTTTATTTATTATTATTAACAACATATTTTGTATGGCTACATCATGTGTGCTGGTACCCTCCTTTCCCTCACCCTGCCCCCATTCTGCTAGGAACACTCCTCAGTGGGGTTGCAGATTGTGCATTGTGGGAACAGCAGTTGGTTTTTGCAGGCGTGGCAATAACCCTGGGCAAGATGTCTCAACCTGTAAGATGGCTCTCACTCTCTTGACTCACCTCTTATCTTTTTGTTGTTGTTGTTTTGGTTTTTTGAGGTAGGGTTTCACTCCAGCTCAGGCTGACCTGGAAGTCACTATGTAGTCTCAGGGTGGCCTCGAACTCACGGCGATCCTCCTGCCTCTGCCTCCCGAGTGCTGGGATTAAAGGCGTGCGCCACCACGCCTGGCTTTGACTCAACTCTTGTCTTACAGCACACTCCTCTGCTCCTACGGTGCTTCAGCTGAGTTTCAAACGCCTTCTTGTATTTCTGCTCTGGGCTGAAAAGCCTGGCTGGTTGGTACAGTTCACCTTTTATGATTCTCTTTCACTTTCAGCTGAAAAGCTCAGGCCGACTCTTTGGTCTCCCTGCTGTGGACCCTCTTCCATCACGGCACACAGCAAACCTCGCTGACCTTCTCAAAGTTTGCCCGTGGGCTGTGCAGGTGGGTGCCAGTGATTCCTCACTATTTCAGCACGAGCCAGGTCCAGCATCAAAGGGTAACCATTTAGAGATGCTCACAGAGAACTGGCATGATTTGATTTTTTTAACAAATATATTTTATTGGGGCTGGAGAGATGGCTCAGCAGTTAAGCACTTGCCTGTGAAGCCTAAGGACCCCGGTTCGAGGCTTGGTTACCCAGGACCCACGTTAGCCAGATGGACAAGAGGGCGCACGTGTCTGGAGTTCGTTTGCAGTGGCTGGAGGCCCTGGCGCGCCCATTTTCTCCCTCTCTCTCTCTCTCTCTCTGCCTCTTTCTCTCTCTGTCACTCTCAAATAAATAAATAAAAATGAACAAAAAATATTTTAAAAATATTATTTATTTATTTATTTTGAGACAGAGAAGTAGAAAGCGAGGCAGATAAAGGGAGTGTGAGAATGGGTGCAAATGAATTCCAGACACAGGTGCCACCTGTGCATTGGCTTATGTGGGTACTGGGGAATAGAACCTGGGTCCTTAGGCTTCACAGGCAAGTGCCTTAACCATTAAGCCATCTCTTCAGCCAATGATTTGACATTGTAGGGCACTTGTGAACAAGACAAAGATGAGCTGAGGTGCAGCTGAATTTCTGGGTTGCGTCGCCTGTGCTACCAATTGCATATTCATCATGTGCAATAGGACTATTTATTGATCCATGACAGAGCAAACACAAACAAAAACCCCAACTGTGCCTGGAGAGATGGCTTAGTGGTTAAGGCATTTGCCTGTGAAGCCAAAGGACCCAGGTTCAATTCCCCAGGACCCCAGGTAAACTAGATACACAAGAGGGTGCGTGTGTGTCTGGAGTTTGTTTGCAGTGGCCGGAGGCCTTGGCACACCCATTCTCTCTATGTATCTGTCTTTATCTCTCTCTCAAACAAATAAATTAATTAATTAAAAAAACAACAACAAATCCACCACCACAAAAAGTTCTTACGGGCATCTCAGCCTGTTTGGGAATGTTCTTTGTTGCTTGGGACAACACAAGCATCCAATCAATACCAGGAGTAAATAAATAAAAGATAGATATACATAATATAAGTTATATGTTTTATTAATGTGTATGAGGATATTATAAAGATATCAATATTAAGGAGGCTTTAGAGCTGGTCATAATGACTCAGGCCTTTAATCCCAACTCAAGAGGCTGAGGTAGGACTGCCATGAGTTTGAGGCCAGCAGAGGCTACAGAGTATATTCTAGGTCAGCCTGGGCTACAGTGAGACCCTGACTCAAAAAGTTAATAATAAGGGATAGAGGGATGGCTCAGTGGCTAAAGGTGCTCGCTTGCAAAGCCTGATAGCCTGGGTTCAATTCCCCAGTACACAAAACCAGATGCACAAAGTAGTGCATCCACCTGGAGTTCATCTGCAGCGGCAGGACACTGTGGTGTGCACACCCTCGGTCTTTCTCTGCCTTTGTGAAATAAATAAATAAAAATATTTTGTTTAATTTATTTATTTGAGAGAGAGAGAGAGAGAATGGGCCTGCTAGGGCCTCTAGCCATTGCAAATGAACTCCAGATACATGTGCTATATATATCCTTGCACAGCTGGCTTACATGGGTACTGGGGAATTGAACCTGGGTCATCAGCCTTCACAGGCAAGTGTCTTAACTGCTAAGCCATCTCTCCGGCCCAATAAAAATATTTTTAAAAAGACAATAATAAACCAGGCGTGGTGGCACACGCCTTTAATCCCAGCACTGGGGAGGCACAGGTAGGAGGATCACCGTGAATTTCAGGTCAGCCTGGGCTAGAGTGAGATCTTACTTTGAAAAACCAAAAGACAGAGTCCAAGGCTCAAAGTGCTAAGCCATTTCCCAGTTCAAAAACCAAGACAATAATAATGAAAAAGAAAAGGATTTGGGGCAGAAATGATATCTGAACCATTTTTTAATAACTTTTTTTTCTGGCCTGGAGTGGTGACACATGCCTTTAATCCCAGCACTCGGGAGGCAGAGGTAGGAGGATCCCCATGAGTTCGAGGCCACCCTGAGACTGCATAGTGAATTCCAGGTCAGCGTGGGCTAGCGCGAGACCCTATCTTGAAAAAAAGAAAACAGAAATACATACATTTTTTCTGCACTACTTCTTTTTTTTAAATTTACATTTATTTATTTATTGAGAAGGGTGGGCAGAGAGAGGGAGAGAGGAGGAAAGAGAGAGAGAATGGGCATGCCAGGGCATCCAGCCACTGCAAACAAACTCCAGATGCATGCATTCCCTTGTGCATCTGGCTTATGTGGGTCCTGGAGAATCAAACCTGGCTCCTTTGGCCTTAACCATTAAGCCATCCCTCCAGCCCTGAAGTGTTTCTTTTTTTTTTTTTTTTTAAATTTTTAAAAATTATTTATTTTTTTATTTGAGAGCGACAGACACAGAGAGAAAGACAGATAGAGGGGGAGAGAGAGAATGGGCGTGCCAGGGCTTCCAGCCTCTGCAAACGAACTCCAGACGCGTGCGCCCCCTTGTGCATCTGGCTAACGTGGGTCCTGGGGAACCGAGCCTCGAACCGGGGTCCCTGGGCTTCACAGGCAAGCGCTTAACTGTTAAGCCATCCCTCCAGCCCTGAAGTGGTTCTTCATGACTGGTAGGAACTGGGTACTTTCCAGTAGGAGAAGGAGTAAATTCACAGAAGAAGGAATGCAAGCGAGCAGTGTGAAAAGAGCTTGCAGAACTTTCCTGAGATGAAATGGTTTTTCAGAAATCTCGGCGTGAGAAGTGCCAGGGCGGTCGGCTCACCAGGGCCAGGGCTGCACTGGCAACCGGTGCTGAGCCCAGGAGGCCCCAAGCCGAGCGGACCAGCCTGAGCTGTAGGCAGACGAGGCAGACGCAGGGTGAGCGTGAGAGGTGCGGCCAAGGGCAGGCATACAGCAAGTGGGGTATCTCTGCAGTCACCCCAGCGAGGATCGGGTCAAGGCGTCAGCGAGTGAAGATGCGTGGCGGGCGGTTGGTGGACTGGGCATGAAGCAAGGCCAATGGGGGCGGAGATGCCTTACGTGAAGCGGGCTTGAGACTGCGGAGGGCGGGCAGGCTGGTCTGGGAGGGGCACGGAGGCAGGTCACCCTTCAGCTTGGAGCCTCCGTGGGAGAGTTCGTCATTTGGACGGAAGGGGGCACGGGGCAGCATGAAGGCCTCTGGTCCCTCTTAAGCTCTCCAAGGGGAAGGGGCTACTGGAGGGAGAGAAGGTTTCCACCTCTTTGAGGTTTCTGAGGGGCAAGGGGCTCTTTTCCCACCCTGATTCTGTTCATGGCAGGGATCAGGGGTGGTGGCCTTGCCTGCATGGTGGCCTACCAGCTCTCTGGAGTGTCTGGAGAGAGGGAAGGTGACCAGCTGCGGTGAGGTCCTCTGGAAGGGCTATGATCTAACAAGATAGCAAGACAGCAAGACTACGGGCTGGAGAGATGGCTTAGTGGTTAAGCGCTTGCCTGTGAAGCCTAAGGACCCCGGTTCGAGGCTCGGTTCCCCAGGTCCCACGTTAGCCAGATGCACAAGGGGGCGCACGCGTCTGGAGTTCGTTTGCAGAGGCTGGAAGCCCTGGCGCGCGCATTCTCTCTCTCCCCCTCTATCTGTCTTTCTCTCTGTGTCTGTCGCTCTCAAATTAAAAAAAAAAAAAAAAAAAAAGGGTCACCAGACAAAAAAAAAAGACTACAGTTTCTCCGACCTGAGTGAGCACAGACTCGGCAGTGCCATCAGACAGGCGGGCTAAACAGACAAACCCACAGGACGCTCAGGTGGAGATGTTCATCTGGCATTTGGGAGAAGATCAAGGCTGAAGAAACAGATTTTTCTCTCTAGCAGAGGATTAAAACCATAGGCCAAGCGTGGTGGCACACACCTTTGATCCCAGCACGTGGGAGGCAGAGGTGGGAGGATCGCCGTGAGTTCGAGGCCACCCTGAGACTTCATAGTGAATTCCAGGTCAGCCTGAGCTAGAGTGAGACCCTACCTAGAAAAGCCAAAACATTTTAAAAAGAGAGAAAGATGTGAGAAAAATCTAGAGAAAGACAGCCAGATGTGTCGGATGAGGTCAGTGTGACCAAGCAGGGTGGCCTTCACTGGCATCTGTGTGACTTGAGAGGAGAAAAGATGGCAGACCAGCGAGACAGGAGCCAATGGCAAAGTCAGGATAGGTGAGTGACAGAAGGGCCCTGAATAGGTTTCTTGTGTTTTTTTTGTTTGTTTGTTTGTTTTTTAATTATTTATTTGAGAGCGACAGACACAGAGAGAAAGACAGATAGAGGCAGAGAGAGAGAGAATGGGCGCGCCAGGGCTTCCAGCCTCTGCAAACGAACTCCAGACGCGTGCGCCCCCTTGTGCACCTGGCTATCTCTCCAGCCCCTGAATAGGTTTCTTGAGGGAGGCCTCTTTGGAAAGACTGGAAGAAAGAAAAGGCAGTCAAAAACCAAGCTCTGTCTCTCCTGTTGTATGGTTTTTGGCTTAAGGGGATGTGTTTGAAATGGAATTTTACTACATAGCTCTGCCTTGCCTCAGATCACTAGGTATCAGAGGCTAGCTCTGAAATCACAGCAATACTCTGGCTTACTTGCCCAGGTGCTGGAATTACATGTGTAATGCCCTGTCTAAAGTGATAACACCTGGGCTGGAGAGATGGCTTAGCGGTTAAGCGCTTGCCTGTGAAGCCTAAAGACCCAGGTTCGAGGCTCGATTCCCCAGGTCCCACGTTAGCCAGATGCACAAAGGGGCGCACGCGTCTGGAGTTCGTTTGCAGAGGCTGGAGACCCTGGTGTGCCCATTCTCTCTCTCTCCCCCTCTTTCTCTCTCTGTCGCACTCAAATAAGTATGAAGAAACAACAAAAAAAAAATTTTTAAATAAAGTGATAACACCTTATGTGTTTTTCTAGGCACAATGAAAGAAGCAGTGGAAAGAAATGAGGAGAATGGCGAAAAGTCGGGGGAAACATGGAAGAGGGTGGAACTAAGGCCTTCAGGGCAACCTCTTTCTCCACCAGGGCAGGGAAGATGGGGAAAGAGAAAGGAGGGTGTGAAGTAGGGGGCAGAAATGCATAGTTGACTAAATGGACACAAAAATAATCACAGTGTGTGTGGGGGGGTGCTGAAGAGATGGCTCAGTGATTAAGGCACTTGCCTGCAAAACCCAACGACCTGGGTTCAATCCCCCATTGCCCATGTAAAGCCAGATGCACCAAGTGGCACATGAACCTGGAGTCCATTTGCAGCAACTAGCCGCCCTGGCACACCCACTGTCCATGTCTCTCCTCTCTGCTTGCAAATAAATAAAATTTTATTTGTTTTTTTTTAATTTATCTATTTTATTTATTTAAATAAATAAATAGAGAAAGGGAGAGAGAGAGATAGAGAGTGAGAATAGGCATGCCAGGACCTCCAGCCACTGCAAATGAACTCCAGACACATGCGTCACCATGTGCATCTGGCTTACGTGAGACCTAGAGAATCGAACCTGGGTCCTTAGGCTTTGCAGGCATATGCATTAACCAGCAAGCCATCACTCCAGCCCCTCGTTTTTTTTTTTTTCAAGGTAGGGTCTCACTCTAGCTTAGGCTGACCTGGAATTAACTCTGTATTCTCAGGGTGGCCTCAAACTCATGGCAATCCTCCTACTTTTGCCTTCCGAGGGCTGGTATTAAAGGCGTGTGCCACCATGCCTGGCTCCTTGTTATTTTTAAAAATTATTTTATTTATTTAGTTTACAGAGAGAGAGAGAGAGAGAGAGAGAGAGAGGGAGAGGGAGAGGGAGAATGGGTGCCCCAGGGCTTCCAGCCACTGTAAATAAATAAACTCCAGACATATATGCCAACTTGTGCATCTGGCTTACGTGGGTACTGGGGAATCAAACTTGGGTCCTTAGGCTTCACAGACAGCATCTTAACCACTAAGTCATTTAAAAATAATAATTAGAGGAGATTCACAGCAAAAGTTTCTCTCTCTTTTTTTTTTTCTTGCAAAGTAGAAAGTGATGTCAATTGCTGAGGGTTATAAAACAGAATTAGGTTAGGGAACTTTTTGTTAAACAGGATCTCACTATGTAGCCTAGGCTAGACTTGAATTCAGATCCTCCTGCTGAGATCATGGACGTTACATGACCACTATGTCACCATGCTCAACTGCTGGGGGGGGGGTGTTTAAATCTAGGTCCCAGGTATGAGAGAAAACACAATACTTGTCTTTCTTTCCCTAGCGGGGCAGATTTTAGAGAGCAGTGAAGGGCTAGGATAATTTTTAGGAGGAACAGGAAAAGAAGACCCTTCAAGGACAAAATTCAAGCTGTGGCTCTTCAGTTAATCATGCACTGGAGCTTCCTGAAGGATGGGAAGTGATACTGACAGCCCCAAATGTCATTTTATTTATTTGAAAGAGAGAGAGAAGGGACACGCCAGGGCTTTTAGCCACTGCAAAAAGAACCCGGATGCATGCATCACCTTGTGCAGCTGGCTTTCACAGGTACTGGGGAATTGAACCTGGGTCCATTAGGCTTCACAGGCACGTGCCTTAACTGTTAAGCTATCTCTCTAGCCCAAAACATCACACTTCCTTGGCCTAAGCAGTGGGATTCTTGGCTTGACTGGTGGGTATTTTTTGGAGACAAGAATGCACTACGTAACCCAAGCCGACTTCACTCATGATCCTCCTGAGTAGCTGCGATTACATACAGGTGTGTGCCACTGAGCCCAGCTCGAGCGGTGAGAACTTCAAAAGCTTCTGGATGATTCTAGTATACAGCCAAGGTACAGAGTCACCGAGCAAAATCACTGAATAATGTTGGCCAGAGTCTAGAGGGGACTGGAACCGTGCCATGGTCCATTCACCTTTTCTAAATCAGTTTTCCAAACCATGGCTCAGCTACTTGGAGCCACTTGGAGGACGACCACAGGATTAGGTTTGGAGCTGCTTTGCCAGGTAGATACAGAAGTAACACAGGTAAAAATGAAGACACTTTGGGGAAATGAAGGACACTGTGAAAAGAAAGGGAGGAAGGGAGGCCTGAGAGCTGGAAAGCCAGAGGCTGTGGCTCGAAGATGGACTATTAGGTCTAATTATCTGTTCTTGGCACTTCTTCAGGAGATAGGCTGAGAGAGCAGGCAGTTACAGGATCAGAGGTTATCAGGGCAGGCGTGAGGCTGGAGACATGTCCACTACACGGGTGGGAAGGAAGCCAGAACGACAGAGATGAAGAGAGAAGCCGGGTGTGGTGGCGCACGCCTTTGATCCCAGCACTCGGGAGGCAGAGGTAGGAGGATCGCCGTGAGTTCGAGGCCACCCTGAGACTACAGAGTAAATTCCAGGTCAGCCTGGGCTAGAAGGAGATCCTACCTTGAAAAACAAATGACAACAACAAAAAAAGAGATGAAGACAGGCAACTAGAGGAAAAGCCTAAGAGTGAGATGTTCAAACAGAAGAGCTTGGTTTTATTTTTCCACGGGGAAGTGAAGAAGTTTAATTCAAATATAGCACTGGACAGATGGAACTCTGGCCAGTTCCCAGACATGTGGTAACTTGGCAGGTGAGATCAAGCTTCCTCTTCTCTCACTCCAACATCAAATTTGTCAGCAAACACTAACAGCTCACTCTCTTAAATATAGTCTTTTTATTTTTAAAGTATTTATTTATTTAATAGTGAGAAAGAGCCAGATGTGGTGGTGCACACCTTTAATCCCAACACTCAGGAAGCAGAGGTAGGATTGCTGTGAGTTCAAAGCCACCCTGAGACTACAGACTGAATTCCAGATCAGCCTGGGCTAGAGCGAGACCCTATCTTGAAAAAACAAACAAACAAACAAACAAACAAAAAGACGGGAGGGAGCAAAGAAGAAAAAAATCTCAATAACCTATTAAAAATGCTTACATGATGACCCATATTCCCCAGTGAGGAGGGTCCCTGCCGAGGCAGGGGGACAGGGAGGGGGTTAATGATGGTACCAACATGACTGTGTACACACTGTGTATGCAACTAATTAAAAAAACAAAAAGGAATAAAATGCCTGCAGGAGGCTGTGAGACAATTTTCCAACATGTTAACAATTGTCATTTCTGGTTTGGTAGGATTATGGGTGAAATGTTTCCTGTCTTTTGTTATGATGTTTTTCCTGCCCCCCCCCCCCGCTTTGTTATTTTCTGTTACAAGTTTCCACATCCCTAAGATCAGCATATAATATTGTGTATTATTATAAGCAGAAAACAATCTGTCAATACTGATCGCATGTACGTGTCAATTTTCTCAGGCCACGTACAGAAAACCTATGTATGCCACAAACCTCTATCTTTTTCTACACCGACCATGAAAAAAAATATTAACAAAAACATGAACTCAAAAGCCTAAATGTTCTTCACAAAACTACTTAAGTGACAGCAATGGGCCTTGGCCATCCGTCCCTGGTCAGACTGGAGAGGATAAATGTGGAGTGATGCCGGGCTGCTGGCATTATGGCCCATTGTGGCCTTATTGACGTGCATAACTGAGTGCTCAGTAATGGGCATCCCTGGCGGAGCAGATGGTCCAGCGGAGTCAGACACTTCTGGAAATGTGAGACATGATATCTTAACGCTATTTTCATTTTGAGCTTGGCTTGGGCTGCGTCACCCAGGCTATCAATATTCTGCTGTATCTTTATTTTTTTCTCTCTTGTGTTTCTTGTAGATGGGAAGGGAGACAGAAGGGAGAGAAAGTTTCTTTATCCTTGCCCCCAAAGTCATTCTTTCCTTCTCACTTCACCGGTTTTTTGTTGTTGTTTGTTTGTGTGTTTTGTTTTGTTTCCAAGGTAGGGTCTCCTACTAGCCCAGGCTGACCTGGAATTCACTATCATTGCAGGCTGGCCTCAAACTCACAGCAATTCTCCTACCTCTGCCTCTCAAGTGCTGGGATTGAAGGTGTGTGTCACTATACCTGGCTGATTTTTCTACTTTTTTTTTTTTTTACATCATTATGTTTTTGTTTATTTAAGGGAGAGGCAGACAGAGAAAGAGAAGATGGGCACATCAGGGCCTCCAGATGCTGCAAACAGACTCTAGACACATGAGCCACCTTGTGCATCTGGCTTATGTGGGTACTGAGGAATTGAACCTGGATCCTTAGGCTTTGCAGGCAAGAGTCTTGGCTTCTAAGTCATCCCTCCAGCCCCCCAATGTGCTATTTAAGATAAACCCCTGGCAACTGGGATAGAAAGGAAAGCAGGACTTGGTGTACGGAGATGGTCCATCAGTTAAAGGTACCTGCTCTCAAGCTTGCTGGCTGGAGTTCAATTCCCCCCAGAACACACTTAAAGCTGGATGTGCAAAGGGGCTCATGCATCTGTGATCCCAATGTTCCTCTAGTAGTGGCAGGCAGAATCAGGAGATTCTGGAAGCTCTTGAGCCAGCTAGACTGGTGCAAAAAGTAGCAAAACATGAGGCCCTGAGTCAAAGGAGGTAGAAGAGGGCAGACACCCCAAGGTTGTCCTCAGTCCTCCATGCGCATGCTGCGTCCCCCGCCACGCACTCCTCCACGCACACAGGAAAAAAATTCAGCTGGGCATGGTGGCACATGCCTTTAATCATCTTGGGAGGCAGAGGCAGGAGGATCACCATGAGTTTCCCTGAGGAATTCCAGGTCAGCCTGAGCTGGAGCGAGACCCTACCTCGAAAATACACACACACATGCAGAAAGGTAAGAGGGACTTTATTGCAGTTCTGGGCTTCTATAAACTTTTTCAAGTCTCACATTCTAATCACTGGCCCTAAAAAAGGTTTTTTTTGAACCACCCTATGCCTTCACAAAATAATTGTGCCAGATCAAATCCCTGGAGTCTCCTAAATCCTCTCCCACATCACTCCATAAACTCAATATACAAAGTGGGAAGAGCCTGAGCTTGCGAGCAGGCCTGGATTGCTTTTAAAATATTATTTATTTATTTATGAGAGACAGAGAGAGAGAGAGAGAATGGGTGCGCCAGGGCCTCCAGCCACTGCAAATGAACTCCACCTGCTTGTGCCACTTTGTGCATCTGGCTTTGTGTGGGTACTGGGGAATCGAACCCAGGTCCTTGGGCTTCGCTCAGGCAAGCACCTTAGCCACTAGGCCATCCCTCCAGCCCCAGGCCTGGATTTCAATGGCAACTACATGCTTCCTGCTTTCATCCTTCTTTACATCTGCGTATGGGATGAGCAGGCAGTGCGCTCCTTGCTGACCTGAGGCCATTCATGAAAAAACACACATAAAATGCATCCCTGTGGCTACTCAGATGCCTGAGAAACACCACAAATACCTGCCTCATAGCCACCCATGGAGGAGTAAACTGTTTATTTATTTATTTTGAAACAGGAAGAAAGAGAGAGAGAGAGAGATTTGAGAATGAGTGTGCCAGGACCTCCAGCCACTGGAAACAAACCAGATACGTGTGCCCCCTTGTGCATCTGGCTTACATGGGTCCTGGGGAATTGAACCTGGGTCCACTGGCTTTGCAGGCAAGTGCCTTGACAGCTAAGTCATCGCTCCAGCCCAGGAGTAAACTTGTTTTTGGTTTTTTTGAGGTAGGGTCTCACTCTAGCTCAGGCTGACCTGGAATTCACTGTGCATTCTCAGGGTGGCCTCGAACTCACATCGATCCTCCTACCTCTCTCTGCCTCCCGAGTGCTGGGATTAAAGACGTGCGCCACCACGCCCAGCAGGAGTAAACTTTATTTTTTTTTATTTTTTTAAATTTTTTTTGCTTTTTTGAGGTAGGGTTTCACTCTAGCCCAGGCTGACCTGGAATTCACTCTGTAGTCTCAGGGTGGCCTTGAACTCATGGTGATCCTCCTACCTCTGCCTCCCTCCCGAGTGCTGGGATTAAAGGTGTGCCCCACCACACCCAGCCCAGGAGTAAACTTTAAATGCAGGCTCAAGCATCCTCTAGGTGCAGAGGCATACACACTGGGTGCTCTGGTAGTCTGTTTGCTATTCCAGAATTTAAATGTGAGCTGAGCTTAAAGCAGAGAGGTAGTGAATGTTAACATGAAAGGTGGACATCCTTTCCAGATCAGATAAGGAAATGAGATAGGCCACAACATGGGGAGAGGTTTCCTAAAGTGAGGCAGTCAATCCCAGAGGGAGTTATAGTCTTTGCAGGTCCCTCCCCTACCTGTCTCCAAAAGCTCCCCATGGGCTTCTGGATCAAATCCATTATCTTCAGTAGGCCAAACGAGGCTCTCAGTAAACCTGGCCCCTACAAGTCTAGGCATCCATATCCCAAGCCCTCTTCTGTATTGTGTAAGAGCAGTTTCGAGAAAAGCATTCTCTCTTCCTTCCAGGACCATGTCTCCCATCCCTCACCCCCACAACGCCCAGCTCTCCCTTCTCTGAGCTCAGGAGAGTGACCTAGTCTACCCACATGGTTTCACCTACAAACAACTCTACGTGGATCACACACACTGCCCTGACATTGTTCATCTCCCACACACCACAGCCATCCAACCAGTTCCTCCTTGGCCTGACACAACGCTGACTCTCAAATACTTGCTGAGTATGCAGCTTCTGGTTTTTGTTGTTGTAGTATTATTTTTCAAGGCAGGGTCTCACTCTAGCCCAGGCTGACCTGAAACCCACTCTGTAGTCTTAGGCTGGCCTCGAACTTGCAGAGATCCTCCTTAAAGGCGTGCACCACCGTGCCCTGCTTGAGCACGCAACTTCCAAAACACCTCGATGCTGTCCAGGTTAGGCTCTGTACCTTCTACTGGAAGGGTAGAAAACCAGGCTGGAAAGATGGCTTCGTGGTTCAGGTGTTTGCCTGAAACGCCTAATGACCCAGGTTGGATTCTCCAGTACACACATAAAGCCGGATGCACACGGTGGTTCATGCATGTGTCGGGAGTTCAATTGCAGTGGCTGGAAGCCCTGGTGCCCATTCGCTCTCACGCTCTCTTAAAGAAGTAAGAAAAAATTTAAAAGTAAAAAGAAGAAAAAAAAAAATACAGGTGTGGTGGTACATGCCTTTCATCCCAGCACTCAGGAGGCAGAGGTAGGAGGATCGCTGTGAGTTCGAAGCCACCCTGAGACTACAGATTTAATTCCAGGTCAGCCTGGGCCAGAGTAAGACCCTACCTCGACAAACCAAAAAAACAAAAAGGGATGATGAGAAAGGAGGAAGATACTTCAGAGAAGAGGAGAAAACAATGTAATATACGCATGACATGAACAGAAAGAAAGGCTGGAGGAGAAAGGGACCAACAGGAGGGGAGAAGAGCGGAAGAGGGAAGCATAAGAACAAACTATATGTGTGCACATGCTACAATGAAACCCATTGCTTTGAATGTTTACTTAAAAGTTAATAAAAAATAAACTTCCATGGCACACTGGTCTGGAAAAGCAGCGGATATCATCACTAAAAGCAGTTTCTTGCCCTTTTTTTTTTATTTTTATTTTTAAAGATTTCATTTTTATTTAATTATTTATTAGAGACAGAGAATGGGCGTGCCAGGACCTCCTGCTCCACCTCGTGCACCTGGCTGACGTGAGTACTGGGGAACCGAACCTGGGTCCTTAGGCTTTGGAGGCAAATATTTTAACCACTAAGCCATCTCTCCAGCTTCCCTTTTCTTTTAAAAACAATACTTTTATTTATTCATTTGACAGAGACAGAGAGAAAGAAGTGGGTAGAAAGCAGAGAGAATGGGTACATCAGGGCCTCCTGACCCTGCAAACAAACCCCAATGCATGCTTCACTTTGCATCTGGCTTTATGTAGGCAATCGTACCTGGGTCTTTAGGCTTTGCATGCTAGTTCCTTAACCACTGAGCCATTTTTCAGCTCTCAGTCTTTTTTCTTTCTAATTACCTAGACACACGTATGCATGTACACACAAATTAAATTTTTTAAAAAATTATTTTTGTTTATTTTTATTTATTTATTTGAGAGTGGAAGACTCACAGATAGAGAGAATGGGCACGCCAGGACCTCCAGCCACTGCAAAAAAACTCCAGACGCATGCAACCCCTTGTGCATCTGGCTAACGTGGGTCCTGGGGAATCAAGCCTCGAACCGGGGTCCTTAGACTTTACAGGCAAGCACTTAACCACTAAACCATCTCT
Source organism: Jaculus jaculus (assembly GCF_020740685.1). NCBI lineage: Eukaryota > Metazoa > Chordata > Mammalia > Rodentia > Dipodidae > Jaculus > Jaculus jaculus. The sequence continues at coordinate 17,440,061 of NC_059121.1, read as the reverse complement.
CCAGCCCAAATTTAAATCTCAATTCCGAATATGAAAGAAAACATATGTCCTCTGTCTTTCTCAGTGTGGCTTGTTTCATCAACAGTCTTATCCATTTCCCTGCAAATGTCATGATTTGGCTGAAAAAAAAAAAATCATTATGTACCTGTTCCCTATTTTCTGTTATTCATTCATTTGTTAATGGGTATCAAGGCTGGTTCCATTCCTTTTCTTTTTCTTTTTCTTTCTTATTTTAGTTTTTTGAAGTAGGGTCTCACTCTAGCTCAGGCTGACCTGGAATTCACAATGTAGTCCCAGGTGACCTCGAAGTCATGGTGATCCTCCTACCTCTGCCTCCCAAGTGCTGGAAGTGCTGGGATTAAAGGTGAGCGCCACCACCCCTGACCCATTTCTTAACTACGGTGAATAATGCAGCAATAAGCATATGGATGGGCCAAACATCTCTGAAGTATGCTGACTCAAGTGTCCTTTGTGTGTGTCCCTGAGAGTGGCATGAACATCTGGATCGTAAGGTAACTCTATCTTCAGGTGTCCTGATTTCCATAGTGGCTGCACCAGTTTACATTCCTACCAGCAGTAGATAAGGGTTCCTTTTCCCCCACATCCTCACAGGTATTTGTTATCCTTTGAGGAAACATTTAATTTGCATAACAGTCAACTGTGTAAGGTGGCCTGTCTACTTCTGTCACTTACAAGAAGGGGAACTTTTGCTTCCCAGTGTTAAAGCGCTGTTAACATAGCCAAGCCAATTTTGAAGAGCCAGCTCCTCCCCTCAACCCCCGCCCCCCCCCCCCCACACACACAGGTAGCCTGAAAACAAATTCCAGAGAGCTGGTGACAGACACTGAGGTCACTCAAACCTCAACAAAAGCAGAGATCCAGAGGCTACAGAGAATGTAATACCTGATTAGATCCCTATCTTGTCTGCTAAGACTCAGGAAACATTGTGGAAAAGGGGAGTGGAAAGACTGCAAAAGCCTCAGGGCGGGTGGGAACGGCCCAAGGCACTGCCCCACACACCTGCCCCAAACTGACGGAGGCCTCTTGGTCCCCACAATCAATACCAATAACCCCACTGAAGAAAACCCTCAGCAGAACTGGGGCAGCGGTGGGGTGGGGAGGGAGCCCAAGAGTACAGTCATTTTATTAAAAAAAAAAAAATCAATAAATAAGCTTTTTTTTTTTTTTAATAGGGTGTCACATGGCCTGGGCTGGCCTCAATCTCACTATGTAGCTGAGATGACCTTAAATGCCTGATTCTCCTTTATCTGTCTTCTAAATGCTGGGATTACAGGCATGTACCACCACACCCAACTTTAGAAGATTAGTTTTATATACATGCCAAATCTGAGCTAATCTAATCCTAACGCCTGGAATCCCAGCACTCTGGAGGCTGAGGTAGGAGGATCAATCACCCTGAGACTACATAGTGAGTTCCAGTCAGCCTGAGCTAGAGACCCTATCGCCTCAAAAAAAAAAAAAAAAAAGAAAGAAAGAAAAAAGAGAAGCCAAATCTGGATTAGTTCTCAAGTTTTCCATAGCTAATGAATAGTAAAACATACCACATGTACAAAATACTTTCTAAAAATCAGTTTATGATATATTTCTTTTCCTACGACTATCTAGTGTGTATTATTGAAATTCTAGGTCATTTCTCAGTTTGACATGCTACCGTATTTACAATGGCTCTAAAATTGTTTGTTTGGCAAATAACATCCTACTCAATCCTGAAACTGATGTTTGCACAAGAGGTCCATTAGCGAATAAACAACTGCCGGGTGTGGTGGCACACGCCTTTAATCCCAGCATTTGAGAGGGAGAAGGTAGGAGGATTTCTATGAGTTCAAGGCCATACTGAGACTACCGAGTGAATTCTAGGTCAGCCTGGTCTAGAGTGAGACCCTACCCTTAAAAAAAAAAAAAAAGAGGACTGGGGAGATGGTTTAGCAGTTAAATGCTTGCTTGTGAAGCCTAAGGGCCCTGGTTCGAGGCTTGATTCCCCAGGACTCATGTAAGCCAGATGCACAAGGTGGCACACGCATCTGGAGTTCGTTTGCAGTGGCTGGAGGCCCTGGCGCACCCATTCTCTCTCTCTCTCTCTCTCTCTGCCTTTCTCTCTGTATCTGTCGCTCTCAAGTAAATAAATTAAAAATATTCTATTTTAAAAAAAGAAAGAAAGAAAAGATAGAATAAGCAACTAAATCAGGAAAAGTCCTACCTCCAAAACTTAAGTAGAAACTACTGGAAGGTTCTTTGCACATCCCACTGTCTTTCACAATTTCCACGTAACTCCTAAAAGAAGATGCCAAAACCCGAAAACCCCACTACCTCAGGGCGAGACATTATTTGGAAATGGACTGTTTGCAGATGTTTCTAGTTCAGATGAGCTCATACTGCAGTGGGGCTGGCCTTTGATCCACATGAATGGTACCCTCAGAAGATGGTCACATGAAGACAGAGACACAGAGAGTCCCTGGTAAAGACAGAGGCAGCCGCCGATGGCTTCTGTGAGCCACTCAGGGCCAAGGATGGCTGCTGTCCTCAGAGGCCGGGAGAAAGGCTTGAGAAAGACTCTCCCTCGGGCTCCTACAGGGGACGGACAATGCCAGCTGTGGACGCAGCCCCGCGCCTCGGGACCAGCGGCAGAACATGGGGCGTTGTTTTGAACCACTCATCTTGTGCTGTTGGCTCAGGGCAGCCCTAGGGAGCTAACAAAAGTACCATTATTTTGAACTGAATTGTTACTTCCCGGAGAGAAAAGATAGGCACAGTGTACCCATCCTGTTTTTTTTGTTTTTTTTTTTCTTTTCCATCGCTTTCAGAAATGGGGGTTAAGGGGCTGGAGAGATGGCTTAGCGGTTAAGCACTTGCCCGTGAAGCCTAAGGACCCCAGTTCGAGGCTCGGTACCCCAGGACCCACGTTAGCCAGATGCACAAGGGGGCGCACGTGTCTGGAGTTCGTTTGCAGAGGCTGGAAGCCCTGGCACGCCCATTTTCTCTCTCTCTCCCTCTATCTGTCTTTCTCTCTGTCTGTCACTCTCAAATAAATAAATAAAAAATGAACAAAAAATATTAAAAAAAAAAAAAGAAATGGGGGTTAAGGGCTGGAGAGATGGCTTACCGGTTAAGCGCTTGCTTGTGAAGCCTAAGGACCCCAGTTCGAGGCTCGATTCCCCAGGACCCACGTTAGCCAGATGCACAAGGGGGCGCATGCGTCTGGAGTTCATTTGCAGTGGCTGGAGGCCCTGACATGCCCATTCTCTCTCTCTCTCTACCTCTTTATCTATCTGTCACTCTCAATTAAATAATAATAATAAAAATTTTAAAAAGAAATGAGGGTTGAGAAATGGCTACGCCCACCCACAGTGATTCTACTTCTAGACGACTATCTTGAGGAAGCCACCTCCAATTTGTAAAATGACATGTCTCTAAAGATAATGCTGCTCATTTCCATTGTTTGTTATTTGTTGCTAATCCACCAGTGCAGCAATAGAGTAATTAAGGGCTACGGATGTAATTTAGTGACACACCATTTGCCTGGTATGTTTTAGGCCCTGGGTTAAATCCCCACAACCCAAGAGAAAAAAAAGTAATACATTACTGAAATATAATGCAAACAGTAAGTTTGGAAAAGTATTAAGATGAAACATGTGTTATATAGAAAATACAGAATACTAAAAATGTATGTGGAGTGTGCAGAAAAACATGCATAGAAAAAGATAAAAAAGGACAAAAGAGCAAAATATTCACTGAGGCCAAATTACATGTAGTAGTTTGGAACTAGTCTCTTAGTCTCACCATTCGGGTACCGCCTTACATTCCTCTTTTCTCCTCACCCCAAACTTCCCTTGTACAGCCGATTCTCGGCATCACCTCTCCTGGTGAGTTCAGGCCCACCTCACTTACAGGCGTTTCATGAAAAGATGCCTGTTTGCCCTGACTGATGCCTCATCCAACACGTTCTGACATATTAAGACATTCAGCCACTATATATATCCATGGCCTACTCTGTTTATTTATATGCATTTATGTGTGTGCTACATTTTTCAGTAAAAAGTTACTCAAAAAAAATTTTTTTTGGAGGTAGGGTCTCATTCTAGCCCAGGCTGACCTGGAGCTCTCTCACTCTGTAGCATCAAGCTGGCCTTGATCTCACAGCGATCTTCCTACCTCTGCCTGCCAAGTCCTGAGATTAAAGCAAAAGAAAGAAAGAAAGAAAGAAAGAAAGAAAGAAAGAAAGAAAGAAAGAAAGAAAGCAAGCAAGCAAGCAAGAAAGCTAGCTAGCTAGCTAGCTTATGAAGGTGGGCGTAGTGGTGCGTGCCTTTAATCTCAGCACTTGGGAGGCAGAGACAGGAGGATTTCCGTGAGTTCGAGGCCATCCTGAGAGTACACAGTGAATTCCAGGTCAGCCTGGACTAGAGTGAAACCCTACCTCAAAAAAAGAAATAGAGAGAGACAGAGAAAAGAAAAGATAACTTACGGGCTGGAGAGATGGCTTACTGGTTAATGCGCTTGCCTGCAAAGCCAAAGGACCCATGTTTGACTCTCCAGATCCCATATAAGCCAGATGCACATAGGTGAGGCAAGTGCAAGGTCACACATGCCTACTGGGTTGTACAAGCATGTGGAGTTTGTTTCCAGTGGCTGAGGCCCTGGAATGCCAATTCTCACTCCTCTCTCTTTCTCTCTCTCTTGCTCTATCTAAAATTAAAAATAATAATAATAATAAATTTAAAGCCAGGCGTGGTGGTGCACGCCTTTAATCCCAGCACTCGGGAGGCAGAGGTAGGAGGACTGCTGTGAGTTTGAAGCTACCCTGAGACTCCATAGTGAATTCCAGGTTAGCCTGGGATAGAGTGAGACCCTACCTCGAAAAACCAAAAAAAAAAAAAAAAAAAAAAAATTACTGTTTTGGTTTTTGTTTGGCAATTCACAGCTCCCTGTTGATTTGTTGTACTGTTTGACACCTTGAAATATCACTCCAAGGTTAAGTGGCACCAACCAAGCTATGGAAAAACAGTCAGCATGAGCCTTCATCTACTGTCTACCATTCAAACTCAGACTTATCCCTCAATCAAACCTGCTGCTCCAGGGCTAGAGAGATAGATGGCTTAGCAGGTAAGGCGTTTGTGAAGCCAAAGGACCCAGGTTCGACTACCCAGGATCCACGATGTAAGCCAGATGTACAAGGTGGCACATGTGTCTGGACTTCGTTTGCAGTAGCTAGAGGCCCTGTCGTGCCCATTCCCTCTCCCTCTATCTTCTCTCTCTCTCCGCCTCTTTCTATCTTCCTGTCAAAGAAACAAAATGAACAAAACAAAACCTGCTGCTCAGGACTTTCTTGGTTCATGCTGCCTTGTGTTCTGCAATCATTCCTCCAGCAATTACTGGGTGTAAGATCTGACAATGTCACATTCAAAGTCGCTTATGATCTTACGGCGGAAAGCAAGCGTTCGCTGAAGAAGATTCCCACCACCCCGACTACGAACAGCAAGCAACACAATCTCTGTTCCTGGTGGGGAAGAGTGGATGTGGTGAGGAGTCACAGATACAGGGCCGGTGGGATGGCTTAGTGGTTAAGGCGATGGCTTAGTGGTTAAGGCGCTTTCCAGCAAAGCCAAAGGACCCAGGTTCAGTTTCCCGGTGCCCACGTAAAGCCACCGTGGGCAAGGTGACACACGCGTCTGGACTTTGTTACATGCTAGAGTTCCTGGTGTGCCCAGTCTCTCTTTCTCTACATAATAGATAAAAAGAGTGATGCTTTGAGAGGATTACAAGGGACACTGAGAGGTGTTCACCAGATCTGAAGGTGACACTAAGTCATAAGCCAGGCTAAGTAGCTGGGAGAGAGAAAGTTCCATGGGATAAATGGATCAATCATCTCCTGTGAAATAAACCGTTCATCTGTCTGTCTTTTAAAGAGAGGGGGCATGGAGCTCAGTGGGACAGAATACTTTCCCACGTGCGGAGCGCCGGGTGGCTCATCCGAGAAGGGGGGAGGCTGGGAAGGCTCAGACAGCCCAGGCCAGCACAAAGCCACGCGCAGGAAGGAAAAAGAGGGGGCCTGGAGAGATGGCTCAGCGGATAAGGCGCTTTGCCTGAGAAACCTTAAGGACCCAGGTTCGATTTCCCCAAGCACCCATGTAAATCAGACAAACATGGTGGCACATGCCTCTGGAGTTTGTTTGCCACCCTGGGATTTGTTTACAGGCCATGGTGTGCTCATTTGCCCACCCCCCCGCCCATCACAAATTAATTAATTAAAGTTATAAAAGAGAAGGAAAAGAGGGACCAGAAACTGGTCCACGATGCTCCAAACAGCACACCACTTCAGAGGAATAAAGTCCAAGAAAAGAACTTTTAAGCAATCCTAGCTTAACACAGTGGTCCACACCCACCCCACAAACACAGGATCCAGCCGGAGCCCCTGACCGCTCTCGGCCACACCATGAGAATGCTTTATCTACCTACACCACACATGATCCTTGAAGATCCTTACCTCGACTGGGGACCAGCACCCTGGCCCACCTTTGTCATGATGGGGGAAAGGTCAAGGATTTTACCTAGTGCTAGCTGACCTTGGTGAGCCTCCCAATTCGGGGGTGGGGGGCGTGAGCTAGTGCGCACGGTTAAGGAGGGAGGCGCTCAGAAAGTATTGAGGACTTTCAGGGCAGAATTGCAATGCAGGAGAGACGGGGGATCAGAGAGAGTTGCAGGGCCGAGCGGATCAAGCGAGAGGAGAGGGACCCTAGGCGGGGAGAGCTCGGGAGGGCGCAGGCTGGCCCAGCCTTACCCCGGAGCTGGGGCGGGGACGGAGCCCAGTTCCCCCTCCCCATCCCCCGGGAGCTCCAAAGAGCGCTCCTCTACATCCGGTTAACTTTGAATCAGCGCTGGCTGATGAGGGAGGGTAAAGGGCCTTTTGGGGTTTTTTTTGTTGTTGTTGTTGTTTCTTAAATTTATCTCAATTTATTTATTTTACCACCGTCACACACCTCGGACGATGGTGAAACGACAAGGTTTTCTTTAGTCCACGTCCGGAACGACCTGTTTCACAGCTCAGCGTGGCATCCTCCCTTTCTTTCTCTCTCTCTCCCTCCCTCCCTCCCCGGGGCCACCAACCACCGGGACGGGATGCTGCAGCTCGGAGAAGCCAGAGAGCCCGGTTCCTGCAAAGAGTTCATTCCGGCGGGGACAGAACCAGAGACAGCGAGGGAGGAAGGAAGAAGGAGGGAAGAAACAAGGGGGGGAGAAAAGGGGGGGGAGGAGAGGGGATCGGGGAGATTTGGGACGAAGTGAAGCTGGCCAAGTGACCTCGGCGGCCAAGGTCGTACGCTGTCCCTCCTGGTGTCCCGGTGTCCAGCGCGGGCACCTCTGCGCTTCCCGCCCGGCGGGCCCGGACCACCGCCCGTCCATCTCCCACCACCACCACCACGCGCCCCTCGGCGATGCGCCCTGGGGCGCACGGCGCGGGCACCGGAGAACGCACCGGGGCACAGCGAGGACCCCTTTTTTCCCCCGGGGCCCTCTCTTCCTCGTCCTTCCCCCGGCACTCCTCCGGCGGCCCGGGGAAAGTTTGTCCGTCCGTCCCCCACCCCTCCACCACCCCGTTCCATGGAGCCCCCCCCCGCGCCGTCCCCTCCCGCACTCACCGCGCCCGCAGCCCCGGAGCCGAGCGCCTAGGGTGGGTGCTCCTCCGTCGGTCACAGCGGCCCCTGCTGCCCGGGCCGCCGACTAGACGCCGTTTGGGGCGGAGGCGGCGGGGTGTCACCTGCCCGCTTCTCCCACCCCGGTCGCCGCGTCACGCAGCGCCGCCCCGACCCCGCCCGAGGCCCGCCGCCAGCCGCCGCCAGGTGCCGCCACCGGGGACCAGCGCGCGCGCGCACAGCCACGCCGGGCCTGGATCCATCGCTTCCCGGACTACCACCCCGGAGGGGCCCACACGGTGCAGGGCGTGCAAACTGGTCGCGGTGCATGACTCAGGAAGGAATTGCAGGGAAATCTGCCATGGGGGAAAACCTGGCCTGGGTTTGGGCCCTGTGTGTGTTGGGTGGGGGGGAACCACTGGAGGAGAAAAAAAAAAAAAAGTCGGGGGGAGAGCTGTTGTTCTTGAAAGGATATTCACAAGGCTGGTTGACCTCTAAAAGGACAGACAAGGCTGGAGGGATGGTTTAGCGGTTAAGGTGCTTGCCTGGGAAGCCAAAGGACCTTGGTTCGATCCCTCAGGACGCACATAAGCCAGATGCACAAGGTGGCACATGTGGCTTGCGTTCATTTGCAGGGGCTGAAGGCCCTGGCGTGCCCATTTTCTCTTTCTCAAGCAAATAAAATAAATAATAATAATAAAAAAGTTTAAAATGAAAGACCAAAGATGGCCCTGAGAGCACAAGCTATTAGGGTCAGCTCATTTCCCTCTTACTATTAACAAAGGGCGATTGGGGCTGGAGAGATGGTTTAGTGGTTAAGCGCTTGCCTGCGAAGCCAAAGGACCAGGGTTTGATTCCCCAGGACCCACGTAAGCTAGATGCACACGTGGTGCATACATCTGGAGTTCATTTGCAGTGGCTAGAGGCCTGGGCACAACCATTGTCTCTGAGCTCCAACTGCCCCTTCCCCAATCTTCAAACAAATAATCCAAAGGTTGGAAGGATGGCTTAGCGGTTAAGGCATTTGCCTGCAAAGCCAAAGAACCCAGGTTCGATTCCCCAGGAAACACTTTAACCAGATGCACAAGGGGGTGCATGCCTCTGGAGTTCATTTGCAGTGGCTGGAGGCCCTGGTGCTCCCATTCTCTCCCTCTCTCTCTCTCTCTCTCTCTCTCTGTTACTTTTGATCTCGCTTTTGCTCTCGCTCTCTCCCTCTTTCTCTGTCAAATAAATAAATAAATAAATAAGTTTTTTAAAAAAGGTTTAAGCCACTGAGAAATCCTGCTGGAACTGAGCTGATAACCTCCTCCATGTAGACCAGCTGACAGAAAGCCGGAAGAAGGCATTCTGTACGCAATTCAGTAGGAGAGAGAGAAATCACCAGTGAAGATACCCAACAGTGGACACTGCAAGCCTTATATCTTGCCAGCCAGGCCAAATGAGCCAACAGGTGAGATAGTGGTACATCTGTCATGGTGAAAACCAACTGCCCTCTAATTGGACTGGAGGCCTGCTCCATGGAAGGGAATACATCCCTGATACTGAAAACCTACAACAGGGGTGTAATGTCTGCTGCTGTCTGGCTAAATGCATATACTATGCTCATCAAAGTGCCCAGTAAGCACTTATCTTAATGTTCATACCCTTATATTAATGCTACTCTTACTTTTGATTAAAGAAGCTTCTCTTTTCAGATGGCAGTGACCTTGGGATGACTAAGAAGGCATCATGGTGCTCAAAAGAAGTGACAGGAGTGCTCAACACTGCAATCACACCTTCCAAGGCTCAGGGTCTATGGCAGAAAGAATGTAAGAGCCAAAGAAAGGGTAGGACTCCTTACAACATGCTCCCCCCAGACACAAAATGGCCTGGATATACATGACCACACAGCACCTGACACTACCTATACAAGACCATCATAAGAGGAGGAAAAGATCATGACATCAAAATAAAAGAGAGACTGGTTGAGAGGGGGAGGGGATATGATGGAGATTGGAGTTTCAAAGGGGAAAATGGGGGAAGGGAGGGCAGTACCATGGGATATTGTTTACAATCATAGAAGTTGTTAATAAAAAAAATTGAGAGGCGGGTGTGGTGGCGCACGCCTTTAATCCCAGCACTCAGGAGGCAGAGGTAGGATCACTATGAGCTCGAGACCACCCTGAGACTGCATAGTGAATTCCAGGTCAGCCTGAGTGAGACTCTACCTCAAAAAAAATTGAAAAGAATAAAAGTTTTTTTTTTAAAAAAAGAAAAACAAGGTGATTGAGACTGGGGAGCTGTTTATAGGTGCTTACTTGCAAAGTCCCATGGCCTGGGTTCCATTCCCCAGGACCCACCTAAGCCACATACTCAAGGTGGCGCATGCACCTGTAGTTTGCAGTGGCTGGATGCCTTGGCATGCGCATCCCCCCCCCCTTTTCTCTCTCTCTCCTTGCAAATAAATGGTAAACTGCTGGAAATTTGGAGGTGGAAGGAGCTTTTAGAGCAATGATAAACAAGTCTGTAATTTCTTTATTCCTGGTTAGTCACCACAGAGGAAACAAAGTCTTGGGTATCTCCATATCTTCCGCAGAGGTTGTTGGATAGGAAGTCCAGAGTGGGATGAATGTTGGCCTGTGACTTTTGTTATGATGGTGATGATGTTATTAACCTTTGTAAATGATCTCTAATCGCTGTTCAATAGCTGGAAGGCAAAACAGAAGCCTTCCTGCCTGCTTCTCACAGCAAAGCCAGTAACTGGAATTGAACCTTCTTCCATGAGCCCCAATTACCTGATAAGTCCCCTGGCTGGCAGCCAGAGCCTCACCGCCTGCGAGAGCTGTTTGCCTGTGCTCTGAGTTCTCAGCCAGAAGTGAGGCCAAGTAGAGAACCAAGAAGAGAAGTTGACAGGTGGGGTAAATGAGAAGCTCTGTTTCCTTCCACGGTTTAATCTACTACATAGAAAATGAAGCTTCAGGGCTGGCGAGGAAAGGTGTTTACCCGCAACCTCCAATGAGCAGGGTTCGATTCCCCAGTACCCACGTAAAGCCAGATGCACAAAGTGGCGCATGTATCTGGAGTTTGTTTGCAGTGGTATGCCCTGCATCTCCTTCTTTTTCTCTGCTTGGAAATAAATAATATCTTAAAAGGAAAGAAAAGAAAATGAAACTTTAGTGTTTAGGTAAATGGGAGCCATCAACAAGACCACCAAAAACTATGAAATCTCAAAGTTAACAGTCTTCTACTTAAGCAAACTAAAGATTTCTCCCACTGGAGATGGTAGGGTACTTGCCCAGCATGTGTAGTCCACAACACACACACACACACACACACACATGCACTTGTTTAGATAAATTCTTTCACGTTATAAATACATTATTCAGTGGGAAGTCCTTTGGGAATTAAAGACAACTGCTTAGTGACTGACTTTTGAGTCTGTCACTATACCAATCTATATGAAATTCCAAACCTGCAGGGGAGTTAACTAGATTCATTCGAGAATATTCAAGGGTCACGACTTTGTAGGATGTGAAGATTCAACAGACAGCAACACAGACGAGCAAACAAAATTGTTCTGTTCTCAAGGACTGTACCTTAACTCTGGTTGGCGATAATCATACTGGAGAATAAACAAATTCTGTGCGTTGTGTCCGTGCTGTGACAAGTGCTGTGGAGAACAAGGGAGGCTTAGGGACTTTTGGAGGCGAGGAGCAGCATTGCTCTACTTTTTAAGGAAGGCTGAAGGGAAAGAGGACTTTTGGTTTTGTTTTGCTTTGCTTTGAGACTTGTGATGACGACAATGATGATGATGTCGTAATAGTCTCTACTGAAACTCATGATATAGGCTGGCTTGCCTCAGGTTTGTTGATCCTGCCACTCCAGGCTTCCCAGTGCTGGGAATACAGGTCATCAAAAGACTGTACTTGAGTCAAGACTTTCCAGACGGTGGCAAGATGTGTTGCTAGCCAGGTGGCAAGCATCGTAGCTAAGGCTTTTAAAGGCATGTGGATGCTTGTGACCCTACAGTTCTTAAAGGTAGGGGATGCTGAATGGACTTGAGTAGCACTGCAGTATTAAAAAAAAGGGCAAAGAAAAGCAGAGCGTGGTGGCGCACGCCTTTAAATCCCAGCACTCGGGAGGCAGAGGTAGGAGGATCACTGTGAGTTCGAGGCCACCCTGAGACTCCATAGTGAATTCCAGGTCAGCCTGAGCTAGAGTGAAACCCTAACTTGAAAAAACAACAACAACAAAAAAAGGTCAAAGACTTAAGGAAACAGTTTCTAGAGAAGTGACACCATCTAGCTTTTTCCTAAAAATTTTAATTTTTTAAAAAATCTTATTGGAGATTAATGCCGGTATGTTGTTAACAAATATGCTTCACATTTACTTATGATGGGAGCCATTTCCTAACCAAATTACTACTTTCTAGCGGAGAAGTCACATGCTACCACATACTGACTCAACTTTCATGTTATCCATGATGTTGAACCTGGGAGGCATTTTTTTTTTTTAATTTTTAAATTTTTATTAACATTTTCCATGATTATAAAAAACTATTCCATGGTAATTCCATTCCTCCCCACCCCCACAATTTCCCCTTTGAAATTCCATTCTCCATCATATTACCTCCATGGGAGGCATTTTTAATGGACCAAATTTTCAGGAAAATTGGGGTTTTGATTCCTTTTTGGTTTTTTAAGTTCTATACACTGTGTTGAATGTACTTTTTTTTGCAACAATTTTGGACATTGGGTTAATGATGCAGGTACTGAACTTGATTGCTGGCTAATTGTGCCTTTCTGTTGCTGAATTAAGCGATGCCGTGTATACTGTGAGGTAAAACATATGTCAAGCTAACAGTGAACCACCCTAAAATCTTTAGTCTTTATTTAGAAGGAAATGTGGAATGGGCTAAAATTTCTTGCTAATTTATTGGAAAGCTAAATGGATAAATATTTCCATTTTTGTAGGTATTTTTCTGTGGATTGTAAGTTACAGGAACAATATATATTTTTTGTACATTGTCTTGATTGTTTATATGTCAGGTAGGTATTTCCAGTGAGTGGAAATGGTAGTTGAAACTTATAGATGGGACAATGCACTTGTATCCTATGTAAAAGAATGATTTTTCTAAATTATTTGGAAAGGATTGTATCTCCTATTGTTACCTTTTAATCCCCACTCTTTAGTAACCCTAAGATTAAATTATAAAAAGCAGTTTAGATTCTATTTTTTTCCACCTTATTTTCACAGTGGAAACATTGAGTGTAGTATTAAACTATTTTTTCTGTCTGTGCCTTTATATTTTGAAGCGTAATTATAATTAGGTTAATATTACATTTATTTCATAAAGAAAATTAACTTTCCATATAAATGGAAATCAGGTAAGGGGTTACTGATTTTAGTGCAATATCCATGATCATTTAGAAGTATCAGCTAAGATATTTCTATTTTGGACAGCATACCTATTTGAGCTCATATTTTTATAATTCTGATTGTAAGCTTAAGGGCATAGTAGTTTTTATCAAAAATGAATCTGATCACTTTAAGCAACTAGATTTGAGTTCTTTACCTGTTAAAAGAAACCAGGACCCTTTAGAAACCTGTTGGTAAGCTGGAAAATGTGGGAAGAATTTCTCTTTCAAAATATGTAGGTTAGTAAATTGAATTTTATGGACTATTCCCCGCACTTTGGGTCTATCGGAGAGAGAGAGAGAATTGGTGTGCCAGGGCCTCCAGCCACTGTAATTGAACTCACAGATGCCTGCGCTATCTGTGCACATGTGTGAGCTTGCATGCTGGCATCACTTTGTGTGTCTGGCTTATGTGGGATCTGGAGAGTTGAACATGAGTCCTAAGGCTTTGCAAGCAAGCACATTAACTGCTGAGCCATCTCTCAGGCCATTTCTCCTCTTTTTTGAAACAAGATCTTTATTATTATTATTATTATTATTATTATTATTATTATTATTGAATTATTTTACTTATTGAAGGAAGTGCAGAGCCAAGGAAAGGCACCCACGTGGTTAGAAATCCCATTAGGAGGGCCTGGAAAAACTGCAGAGAGAAAAGAAAGTTCAAGGAGCTGCTGCCATGCAGGGAGCTGGAGGGGATCAAGAACCCTTGTGGGGAGTAAGGGTTAAGGGGAACCTCCCAGTGGGCCTGGAACTCACCCACAGCTGGAAGTTCCTAAGTGGTCCAAGCAGGATTTTTCTTTATAGCACAGGCTGGCTTCAAATTTACAATCCCAAGTAATGGTATTATAGACCTATGCCAACATGCCTGGCTAGAGGAAGGGCAGATGCGAGCAGGTTTGATTAGGAGACTCTTGCACAAGCCCAATAAGGAATAAAGCTGCCTTCAATAGGTTGGCAGTAATGAAAAGGTCAGATGTTAAAACTACATTCCAGCCGGGCATGGTGGCGCATTTGGGAGGCAGCGGTAGGAGGATCACTGTGAGTTCAAGGCCACCCTGAGACTACATAGTGAATTCCAGGTCAGCCTGGGCTAGAGGAAAACTCTACCTCGAACCCCCCCCCCAAAAAAAAACCCTACATTCTGAAGATAGTATCAACAGGATTTCCCAAAGATCTGAGGGGATGTGAGAGAAAAGTGGTAGAGAGGTATCAAAACTGACTCCAAGAGGCTAGAGAGATGGCTTAGTGGTTAAGGCACTGGCCTGTGAAGCCTAAGGACCCATGTCTGACTGCCCAGACCCCAACTATGCCAGAGGCACAAAGGCTACACGTGGGCATGAAGTGGTGCAGGCTGGAGGCCCTGGGGTGCCAAGTCTCTTCCTCCCAGCTCTCTCTCATAAGTGAAATAAAATAAAGAAGAGGAAATGCCTGCAAGGTGTTTGCCTTTAGCAAATGGAAGGAAATCATTGCCAGCATCGCAAAGGAAGTCTGAGAGAAAAGAGCTGGGCAAGGGGCCAGAATTTACTGGGGGACTGAGAAAACTGGTACCCAAGTGGGCCTCTCCGGTAGGTAGTTGGTTAGGCCAGTTTCAAGTTCAAGGGAAAAGTTTGGGCTTGGCAATATAAATTTAGGACTTGTCAGTGTTGCCAATAATATTTAATTTTTATTTTATTTATTTATTTGAGAGAGAGAGTATGTGTGAAAGAAAATGGACACTGCAAACGAACTCCAGACACATGCACAGCTGTGTGCATCTGGCTTGAGTACTGGGGAATTGAACCTGGGTCCTTAGGCTTCACAGGCAAGCACCATAAACGGCGAAGCCATCTCTCCAGCCCTCCGATAAAATTTAAAGATGTGAGGGTGCGCAGGGAGAAGGGGGGGAAAAGAGAAGGACTATGGAAGTGGGCTCCCAGGGTGTTCCAGCGAGACGCTAAGGGCAGTGAGGAGCAGTGGGTGGGCGAGAGGGCAGGCAGGGCAGGGGTGGGTCCTGGAAGGTGGAGGTCATGTAGGGAAAGCGGTGATGCTGCTGCATAGGAATTCACTCTGGGGAGGGCCAAGAGGGTGCTAAGGGCTAGAACGTGACCATCGAGGCAGCAATATGGAAGTCCTCAGTTGACCTTGAGAACTTCAGAGAAATGGAAAGTGTAAACATGCAACCAGTGAGTTTCAGGAGCAGATGAGAAACTGGGGAATAGCAGTTTAGGCTGTTTGTTATAGGCATTTATTGAGGCCATTCAAGGGACCAAGAGGATCTGGGTAAAACACTGACATTGGTCACCATCTCATTAATATTTTCCAAATTTAACTTTTTTTTTGTTGTTGTTTCTTGAGATAGGGTCTCGCTCTAGCCTAGGCTGGCCTGGAATTCAGGGTGGCCTTGAACTAATGGCAATTCTCCTACCTCTGCCTCCCGAGCGCTGGGATTGAAGGTGTGCACCACCACGCCTAGCTAATCTGACTATACATATTTTTATTATTTTTTTTAAGCAGAGAGAAAGAGAGGGAGAGAAAGAACGGGCATGCCAGGCCCTCCAGCCACTGAAAACAAACTCCAGACACATGCATCACTATGTGCATCGGGCTTTACGTGGATACTGGGGAATCAAACCAGCTCCCGGCTTTGCAGGCAAGCTCTAAAAACACTGTGCGATCTCTCCCACCCCAAATCTTACATTTTTATTTTATTTTGTTATTATTTATTTTGAGAGAGAGAGAGAAAGAGATAGAGAGGGAAAGGGAGAGAATGCATGCAAACAAACTTCACACGCGTGCGCCCCCTTGTGCATCTGGTTAACGTGGGTCCTGGGGAATCGAGCCTTGAACCGGGGTCCTCAGGCTTCACAGGCAAGCGCTTAACTGCTTCAAGCCCTGAACATACATTCTTACACTTAGCAGGCAAGTGCCTTAACTGCTAAGCCATCTCTCCACCCCCAAGTATGATATTTTTTTTAAAAAAATATGACCCTTGGAGCTCCAGTCTATCCTTTTATTATCCCAAAGGGAATGCTAAACAGCAAAGTAACATTTCTATGCATATTTTATACTTTATATATATATATATATGCTTTAATTTTGCATGGGTATGGTTACATCTTATATAACTAGAATATTGTATGTATTGTTGTGAAGCTTTGTTTTTCAATAAATCTTTTTAAAAGATTTATTCGTGTTAACACATGTTCTTATTCATTCCTTTAATCATATACAGCGTTGAATGAATGAACCATTTATACATTTAAAGGCTAACTGAAACAGGGTGCTAGGGGTTCAGGAAAGTCCTTGAACCCCAAACCCTGTGTTCATGTTCTATTTAACCAAGGAGTTGTGTAAACCAAACTGTGAAGTATAATTATTAAATTATTATATTTAGCCAGGTTTGGTGGCACATGCCTTTAATCCCTGCACTCCAGAGGCAGAGGTAGGAGGATCACCGTAAGTTCGAGGCCACCCTGAGACTACATTGTGAATTCTAGGTCAGCCTGGGCTAGTTTGAGACCCTACCTCAAACCCCCCACCCTCCAAAAAAAATATTATATTTATGTAGAGAAGTACAGAGCCAAGGGAAGGAAAATGGATACACCCACATGGCCCAAGAGCCTATGTGGTGGGGCTGGATAAACTGTAGAGAGGGTAGAAAAAAGAACACAAAGAGCTTCTGCCATGTGGAGGGCAGGAAGGGGTAAAGAGCCCATGTGGGAAGAGGGGGCTCTTTCATCATCTCAGCCTAGCCAGACCAAAATGAGGGGAAACTCACCAGAACCACGAGTGGTCAGACAACCCAAAGAGCTTGCCTTTCCCTCATAAATACCATAACCTTATGGTAGTGAGCCCCACCTTCCTGCTCAGGTGAGCCAGAGAGACAGTGGACTGGTCTGGGCTAGGGGCTGTCTCAGGAAGAGGCTAGCCATGGTACTAAATTCTGTGGGCTGAACTTGACCAACCACAATGTTAGGATTAAATCCTAGGAAAAGAGTCCTCCTTCCCAGGAGAGGCCCAGCTTATTTCTGGAAAAACTGATCTAGGGAAGAGATAAAAAGTCAGAGCAGGCCGGGTGTGGTGGGCACGCCTTTAATCCCAGCACTGGGAAGGCAGAGGTAGGAGGATTGCCTTGAGTTCGAGGCCACCCTGAGATTGCATAGTGAATTCCAGGTCAGCATGGGCTAGAGTGAGACCCTACCTCAAAAGAAAAAAAAAAAAAAGTCAGATCATACTTTGTTCTCTAGCAAAGTGGAGACTGTAAGGATACTTTCAGGGGCCCAGTCACCCTAAAATTGCCTAAAATTGCTACCTGACTCCTTCTCATTGCCCCCTCTCCTGAGAAGACACTCTTTAACTGCTGTTCGTGGAAAGAGGATGATGACCCATCAGTCTTTACTGCTTCCAGCTGAACATCATAGAGTAATTGGAGTTAGTCTCTCCCAGAGGGGGGACTGTCTAAAAAACCCTGAAAGCGTATTGACGGAGTACAGGAAGAAAGTCCTGGAAGAAAATGTTGGAAGAAAGAATAAAAGCAAAGAGTTAAGGGAAGGGGGCACACAGCAAACTGTTTACCTTTAGGGCTTCTATTTTAGTAGACCAAAAACCTTAGTGTGCCCTGCCAACTTACTGGTTTTAAAGCACCAATAGTCTAAAAATGTTTTTCAATGTTATGATAATTTAGACTGTTTTTACTCCATCTATCGGCTTAAAATATGCCATATGGCGTGATGAGTAAAACTGAGGTATAACAATTTATCTTGCTCTCAGAAAGCCCCAGGAGGGCCAAATCTATCAAAATACTTGATTATAACCCTCTACATTTCAGGATAAAAACTATTCAAATAGAAATACTACTATAATTGTATCTAATCAAATGACTACATATTATCAACAAAAGCTACACACACACACACACACACACACACACAATTAGTTTGTTTGTTTGTTTCTTGTTTTTTGTTTTTTGTTTTTTTTTGAGGTAGGGTCTCATTCTAGCCTAGGCTGACCTGGAATTCACTTGGCCTTCGGGGTGGCCTTGAACTCACAGGGATCCTCCTACCTGTGCCTCCCAAGTGCTAGGATTAAAGGTGTATGCCATCGCGCCTGGCAACAAAAGCGACATTTAATGATGCAATTGAAATTAACAATTATAGTAACAATTATGAAAACATAAAAACGTTTATATTTTAAGACTTTATGTAGCTCTCACCCCTTTTTGAAATGTTTCCCATAGACTATATGTTACTTGCTATAGCAGACAGCTTCAGGTTTGCTGAGGTGAACTTCCAGACCAGGCACAGTTATGGAGGGAGGGATATTAATTGAAGTTTACAGATCCAGGGGAAGTTCCATAATGGCAGAAGAAGCTGGTCTACTCTTACAGGACCAGGCAGAGAAAGAGAGAGAAGCACAAGCCAAAAAGTCAAAAGCTAAAAGCCACACAGCAAAGCACAATCCAGGAACTCCAGCGAGGCACCCTTTTCATATCTTTAGATTGGAGTCTCAATCCCATCACACCTTAGGGCCCTAAGATCCACCTAGTGACACTGCCTCCAGCCAGGTGGCTCCAGAGGTAAACTACAAACTAATAATACAATGAGTATATTGTATAATACAATATTGTATATATTGTATAATAATACAATGTATATGAGTATATTGGGGGCCATCTATTCAAACTACCACATTCTGCCCTTGGCCCCCAATAGATTCATAACCATTGCACATTATAAATTGTACTCAGTCCATTTTCAAAGGTCCCCACAAACTTGACCAAGTTAAGACAGTGAGTCCTATAAAAATCAAACAACTTAAATACGTTCAACATATAAAGGCACAGAGCAAACGTTTTCAACTGGTATAAGGTATAGTAAGGAGAGAGTAAAACAATGTAAACTCAACCACTACCAAACAAATGTTAAACTTTTGCAGTTCAAGTTCAATGTGACTAGAGTTTCCAGACTTTCCACTTCCACTCCTCCAGCTAGGCAGAGGAGGCAGGGAACACTTCCATCCCAGGCCAACAGTGCACTCCATGGTGGCCCTCCCATAGTCCTGGTATAGCCAAAACATCTTCAGGTCTTCATGCAAACCATGGTCCATATTCCAAAGGCTCTTTCAGCCTATCAGGGCATTAGGCCCTGCCTCATGCCACATCTCAACAGCAGCTCCTGGAACCGTGTGCAATTCATGACCACTCCATGTATTTTTCATGCTTCCAAAGCTAATACCAGGTGTGTAGGACATGGCCATATTTTAATTCAAGGACAAAATAAATGAAATAAATTGTAACCTTGAAAAGCAGGTTCCTTCTCCATTCAACTCTTTTCTTTGTAGTCTCAGGGTGGCCTCCAGGCAGGTGGCTCCAGATGTAAACTTCAAACTAAATAAAACACTGAATATGGGCTGGAGAGATGGCTTATCAGTTAAGTGCTTGCCTGTGAGCCTAAGTTTGAGGCTCGATTCCTCAGGACCCACATTAGCCAGATGCATAAAGAGGTGCAAGCATCTCAAGTTCATTTGCAGTGGCTGGAGACCCTGATGTTCCTATTCTCTCTCTCTCTATCTGCCTCTTTCTCTCTCTGTCACTTTCAAATAAATAAATGAAAATAAACAAAATAAAAAAAAAAACACTGAATATATTGGGGGCCATCTATTCAAATAACCACACTTGCACTGTATGGTATGCTAAGGTTTTTATTTATTTATTTATTTAATTTGCAAGCCTCCAGCCACTATGAACAAACTCCAGGTGCATGTGGCACCACATGAATATGGCTTCATGAGGTAACTGGGGAATTGAACCCCGGGCCTCCCTCATTCACAGTGAGAACCTTGGTACCCTTCCTTCATCCAGCTCAAGGAAATCTTCAGAC
Source organism: Jaculus jaculus (assembly GCF_020740685.1). Classification (NCBI taxonomy): domain Eukaryota; kingdom Metazoa; phylum Chordata; class Mammalia; order Rodentia; family Dipodidae; genus Jaculus; species Jaculus jaculus. The sequence goes on along the minus strand of NC_059121.1, from coordinate 17,420,162 downwards.
TGTGTGTGCTGGAGGCACAAGATGAGTGAGATTCTGACTTCTCTAATTTGCATTTAGAAGGGAAGGATTTTCCAGGAATTATACACAAATTCATATTCTCTTGTTTCTGTTTGTGAGTCTACATTGATATACTAGGATAGTGATCTTAGTAAAAGATTTAGAAAAAAAAAGCCGGGCGTGGTGGCGCACACCTTTAATCCCAGCACTTGGGAGGCAGAGGTAGGAGGATCGCCATGAGTTCGAGGCCACCCTGAGACTCCATAGTGAATTCCAGGTCAGCCTGGGCTAGAGTGAGACCCTGCCTCGAAAACCAAAAAAAAAAATTAAAAAAATTAAAAAAAAATCTCACCTTGTAGAAAGTAGAAAATGGTGAGCCTTGCCTTTGGCCTTTCTTTGATATATATGTGTGTGTGTGTGTGTGTGGATTTATTTTATTTTATTTTATTGGTTTTTCAAGGTAGGGTCTCCGTCTCGGCCAAACTGACCTGGAATTTGCTATGTAGTCTCAGGGTGGCCTTGAACTCACAGTGATCCTCCTACCTCTGCCTCCTGAGTGCTGGATTTCTTCCTTAATGAGTCATACAAGCCTCACTTTGATTATTATCTCCCAGCCAGACCCTTTCTTCTGCTATTACTTCCACCTCAGCGTTCAAAATGGTGAACGCTCATGTCGCTCTGTTCAAAACTATCCAAGCTTTCCCTATGTTTCAGAGAATAAGCCAGTCTTTTCAATTATCTGTCAGAACCTTTGCCATCTGTCCCTTCTCATGATGTCTTGTTCTTACCCCCTAATAATCTCTCCCCACCTTGTTTTTTTTTTCCCCCCAAGGTAGGGTCTCGCTCTAGCCCAGGCTGTCCTAGAATTCACTATGTAGTTTCAGTCCTGCCTTGAACTCACAGTGATCCTCCTACCTTGGCCAATTTCTGCAGCAGAGAGCCTCGAGTTGCTGGGATGAACTTGCAAATCAGGTACTGGTATGGAGGAAGGGATATTCACTTCCTAATGGCAGAAGAATCTGGCCTGTTCTCACAGGTGGAAGCCAAGAGCGAGTGAAGAACCACAGATGCAAAATGCAAAAGCCGCACCACGCAGCACACTTACGAACTCCAGGCAAAGCTCAAGCACTTTGCATATCTTTAGACTGGAATTCCAAGCCCACCTCCACACCTTATGGCTGGAACCAAGGATCCACCCACAGTGAAACTTCCTACAGCCAGGTGGCTGCAGATCTAAATTACAAACTTTAGTAAAATCCTGAATATATTGGGGGCTGTCCATTCAAACTACCACATTCTGTCCCTGGTCCCCCAATAGAGGAGTACCTGGGTCTGGCGAACTGAACCCAGGACAGCAGGCTTTGCAAGCAAGGGCCTTTAACTGCTAAGCCAACTCTCCAGCCAGAGCATAGTATTTTTTAAAATTTATTGGTTATTTATTTATTTATTTGCAAGGAGAGAGAGAGAGAAGAGGCACACCAGCATCTTTAGCCTCTGCAGAGGAACTCCAGATGCATGTGCCACCTTGTACATTTGGCTTTACGTGCCAAATAGACAGTCAGGGAAAATTCCTGCTGCTTCTGGTAGGAGATGTTCCTTTGAAGAAACAGGCTTCTCTTTCAGGACTAGGGGAATATAGTTGCTGAGGACAATAGCTGAGATCACATCTAGGTCCTCATTCAGCTCAGATGGCCCGGGCCACCAAAGTCACCTGACACCGTTTATTACTCCCACCTTGAAATGCCATCTCCACTTCCTTCTTGGAGAACCACAGCTTTTCTCTTCTTCTGGAAAGTCCTCCTTGGGCACACCGGCACTTCCCTGAGACCTGTTCTCTAAACCCAGGAATGGCCCTACGTTCCATTCTTGCTGTCTTCTCCCACCTCCACAGAGGATCTGAGACTCGCCATCTGGAACAGCCCGAATGTCTATCTCCTGAGTGTGTCTCCTTGAAGCCCAAAGGTGCTGTTCCAATGGCTAATATGCACTTAAGTGTCCAAAACAGAACTTCTGATGTGTCCCCTCTCCCCATGGTCTTTTCCCAGCTCACTTAATTGCACTCACCCTTAGTTACTCAAGCCGAAGATCATGGAGTTGTCTTAGACAGTTCTGTTCCTCTCTGCCAACTCCACCTTTTTATTTTTTATTTATTTTATTTTATTTTTTATTTGAGAGCGACAGACACAGGGAGAAAGACAGATAGAGGGAGAGAGAGAGGATGGGCGCACCAGGGCTTCGAGCCTCTGCAAACGAACTCCAGACGCGTGCACCCCCTTGTGCATCTGGCTAACGTGGGACCTGGGGAACCGAGCCTCAAACCGGGGTCCTTAGGCTTCACAGGCAAGCGCTTAACCGCTAAGCCATCTCTCCAGCCCCCAACTCCACCTTCTGAATACACCTGAAACCACTCCTTGCTGCCTCCACAGTCTCTACTGTCATCTGCTTGTGCCATTTCAGTAGCCTCTTAACGAATTCCTTTTCTTTTTTTTAAATTTTAATAAGCATTTTCCATGATCATAAAAAAGATATCCCACAAAGAACTCAAAAAGTTAAATTATAAGGAATCAAACAAGCCAATAAAAAAATGGGCTATGGAGCTACATAGAGCATTCTCAAAGGAAGAAATACAAATGGCATATAAGCATCTAAAAAAATGTTCTACGTCACTAGTCATCAGGGAAATGCAGATTAAAACTACATTGAGATTCCATCTCACTCCTGCCAGATTGGCCACCATCATGAAAACAAATGATCATAAATGTTAGGCGGGATGTGGAAAAAGAGGAACCCTTCTACACTGCTGGTGGGAATGCAATCTGTTCCAGCCATTGTGGAAATCACTGTGGAGGTTCCTGAAACAGCTAAAGATTGATCTACCATATGACCCAGCTATAGCACTCCTAGGCATATATCCGAAGGACTCATCTCATTGCCTTAGAAGTACATGCTCAACCATGTTTATTGCTGCTCAATTTATAATAGCTGGGAAATGGAACCAGCCTAGATGTCCCTCAACTGATGAGTGGATAATGAAGATGTGGCACATTTATACAATGGAGTTCTACTCAGCGGTAAAGAAAAATGAAGTTATGAAATTTGCAGAAAAATGGATGGACCTGGAAAGGATTATACTAAGTGAGGCAACCCAGGCCCAGAAAGCCAAGCGCCACATGTTCTCTCTCATATGTGGATCCTAGCTACAGATGACTGGGCTTCTGCGTGAGAATGAAAATACTTAGTAGCAGAGGCCAGTAAGTTAAAAAGGAGACATAAAGGGAACAGAAAGGAAGGGAGGAGGGTACTTAATAGGTTGACATTGTATATATGTAAGTACAATGATTGAGATGGGGAGGTAATATGATGGAGAATGGAATTTCAAAGGAGAAAGTGTGTGTGGGGGGAGGGAATTAACATGGGATTTTTTAATAATCATGGAAAATGCTAATAAAAATTAAAAAAAAGAAAAAAGATATCCCATGGCAATTCCCTCCCCCTCCCACTTTCCTCTTTGAAATTCCATTCTCTGTCATATTACCTCCCCATCTCAATCATTGATATATACAATGTCAACCTATTAAGTACCCTCCTCCCTTCCTTTCTCTTCCCTTTATCTTTTCTTTTTTAAATTTAAATATCTACTTAGGGCTGGAGAAATGGCCTAGCAGTTAAGGCACTTGCCTGTGAAGCCTAAGAATTCATGTTCAAATTTCCAGGTCCCATGTAAGCCACATGCACAGGGACACAAGAGTGCAATATTGCACACGGACCCAAGGGGACACACAGGTCTGGAGTTCACTTCCAGCGGCTGAAGACCCTAGCATGCCCTCTCTCTCTCCCTCTTTCTCTCGCAAATAAAATTAAAGAAGTCACTTATTTATTTACAAGCAGAGAGAGAGAGAGAGAAGAGAAATGGAGAGAATGGGTGCATCAGAACTTCCAGCCACTGCAAACGGATCCCAGATGCATGCACCACTTTGTGCATCTGGCTTTATGTGCGTACAAGGGAACTGAACCCAGGTCGTTAGGTTTTGCAGGCAAGCACCTGAACCACCGAGCCATCTTTTAAAAAAGGTACAGGGCTGGAGGAATAGCATAGCAATTAAGGCGTTTGTCTGCAAAGCCAAAGGATCCAGGTTCGATTCCCAGGACCCATGTAAGCCACATGCACAAGGGAACGCATGCATCTAGAATTTGTTTGCAGTGGCTGGAGGCCCTGGCGCATCCATTCTTTCTCTTTGTCTCTCCCTCCCTGCCTATTTCTTTCTCTCAAATAAATAAAGAAAAATAAAATATTAAAAAAAAAAGAGGAGCCGGGCGTGGTGGCGCACGCCTTTAATCCCAGCACTCGGGAGGCAGAGGTAGGAGGATCGCTGTGAGTTTGAGGCCTCCCTGAGACTACATAGTGAATTCCAGGTCAGCCTGGGCTAGAGTGAGACCCTGCCTCGAAAAACAAAAACGAAACAAAATAACCAAAAAAGAAAACAAACAAACAAAAAGGATGACTACTTGTCATGGGAAACTTTTTTTATGAGGAGATGTCTGTTCACCCCAGATAGGGCGCAGGTAACAGACAAAGTACAAATGCACCCAAACCAGTTGGGTGAACCAATGACTTTATTGGGGTTACTTACAGAGGAAGATGAAGGGCTGCTTACAGGAGCTATAGATGACTGGAAGGCAGTGGCGTCGCTGGGAAGCCCACCCTGGCATAGGTGGTGACTTGCGGGCAGCTCACAGGGTCTTCGGCACGCGAGGACGGTTGAGGCAGCCAGCCCGGCAGAGGGGGGCACCGCCCACCCCCAGGCAGTTGTCTACGCTTTTGTCTAAGCTTTTAAGTTTTAGCTCTCCCAGACTTCTTAACTTTTTTTTTAAAGACGACTACCATGTTTTAAACACTTTTTTGTTTATTTTTATTTATTTGAGAGCAACAGACAGACAGAAAGAGGGACAGAGAGAGAGAATGGTTGCGCCAGGGCTTCCAGCCACTGCAAACGAACTCCAGACGCGTGCGCCCCCTTGTGCATCTGGCTAACGTGGGTCCTGGGGAATTGAGCCTCGAACTGGTGTTCTTAGGCTTCACAGGCAAGCACCTAACCGCTAAGCCATCTCTCCAGCCCTTAACTTTAAAAACAACAATTTTATATACTTGAGACACACACACACACAGAAAGAGAGAGAGAGAATGGACACTTCAGGGCCTCCAGCCACTGCAAACGAACTCCAGATGCATGCACTATCCCATGCATCTGGCTTATGTGGATCCTAGGGGAATCGAACTCGGGTCCTTTGGCTTTGCAGGTAAGTGCCTTAACCGCTAAGCCATCCCTCCAGCCCCAGACCTCTTGACCTCCTTGGTCTGCAGAGCCTCCCTCCTCCTTGCAGGGGGGAATATTTCGATCCAGATGCATCTGCCATACAACAGCCCTGCTCTCTTTGCTGCTTCTGGAACCTTCTTCCAATATGTAATCTCACCTCCTCGGCCCTTCCCTTCTGCCAAGCTGGGACCTCACAGCTGGCATAGCCAGTTGGGCCAGGGGACCACAGACCTCGGGCTGGATGGGAGGGAGCCCTCCGCACCCCATGCTGTGGCGTCCCCTGCCCGTGGTTTTGCTGCACGGAGCTATGCTGACTCACTCCGCACATCTGGAGCGAGGCAATGGGACAGGTCACGGCGCGCACAGCTGCGTCCTGCAGAGGAACAGTGGTGAGGTTTGCTGGGCTGTTCTTGACCTACTTGAGGGGATTCAGCACGAAGAGACTTGCTGAGCAAGCTTGGGAACGGAAGGTGAGGTCTGTAGGGCTGGAGGTACAGTTCAGTGGTAAATGTGCTTGCCTGCAAAGCCAAAGGATCCAGGTTCCATTCCCCAGGACCCACGTAAGCCAGACGCACAAGATGGCGCATATTTCTGGAGTTTGTTTGCAGTGGCCAGAGGCCCTGGCATGCCCATTCTCTCTCTCTCTCTGTCTCTCTTTCTCTCTTTTATTTTTTTTAGGCAGATAGGTTTTTGGTTATTTTTATTTATTTATTTGAGTGGGACAGACAGAGAGAGAAAGAGGTAGAGAGAAAATGAGCACGCCAGGGCCTCCAGTCTCTGCAAACGAACTCCAGATGCATGAGCCACCTTGTGCATCTGGCTAAATGTGGTTCCTGGGGAATGGAGCCTCGAACTGGGGTCCCTAGGCTTCACAGGCAAGTGCTTCACCACTAAGCCAGCTCTCCAGCCCACTTTCTCTCTTTTAGATTAGTAATAATAATAATAATAATAATAATAATAAAGGGCTAGTAGCCCAGACAGAGACACTGCAGAAGGAAACAGTAGTGGCCACTGGCCTCCAGGTTAAAGAGGCAGAGGTGGGTTGGAGAGATGGCTTAGCGGTTAAGCGCTCACCTGTGAAGCCTAAGGACCCTGGTTCGAGGCTCGGTTCTCCAGGTCCCACGTTAGCCAGATGCACAAGGGGGCGCACGCGTCTGGAGTTCGTTTGCAGAGGCTGGAAGCCCTGGTGCGCCCATTCTCTCTCTCCCTCTATCTAGCTTTCTCTCTGTCTCTGTCGCTCTCAAATAAATAAATAAAATATTAAAGAGGCAGAGGTGACTCCCTTCCCCTCCTAGCATGCTCCCAGACTCCACAATGAACAGTTTTTTAGGCGCAGGCTGGAACACTTCCTGGGTGGGGAGAGACCCCCCACCCCAACATGTGGCAATAGGCCACTACCATTTAGCACACACCTGAAGGGCTGAATGTTAGCCAAGCAGATGTAGCAGTGGCTGAGGCCCCGTCTAGCTGCTGCTTCTGTGGGAAGAGACGACAGTTTAGAGATAACCCCAGAGGACACGGTATAGCTAGGGTCCGTCATAACCCATCCCTCCCTGTGGCTAATGACTGTGCCGCAGTATAAGACAATGCAGGGGAATTGTCTGAGACTGTAAGCAGAGACTACATACGTGGACGTGAGCCAGCAGAAGCAGCCCCTGGGCTCAAATGGTCAGGATTGGCAAGGGGCAAAATGTCTGCTCCAGACTACAGACTGAGTGGTATGCTGATGGAGGTATAAGGATTATAAAGGTCGCTCTGTCCATGTCAGGAAGAGAACCCCCTAAGTGTAGTTATCTGGTAAAATGTAGGGGGGGTGGCTGGAGAGATGGCTTAGCGGTTAAGCGCTTGCCTGTGAAGCCTAAGGACCCCGGTTCGAGGCTCGATTCCCCAGGACCCACGTTAGCCAGATGCACAAGGGGGCGCACGCATCTGGAGTTCATTTGCAGTGGCTGGAGGCCCTGGTGTGTCCATTCTCTCTCTCATCTCTCTCTGTCGCTCTCAAATAAATAAGAATAAACAAGAAATTTAAAAAAAATGTAGGGGGACTGCTGAGACACCATGAATAGGCATGACATACGGTGCCCTCAGCTGGGTTCTGGACTCGGAGGGACTCCACAGCAGCCATCACTAAGGACCACTTCTGGCACCTTGGCAGCCACAGTTCACTCCCATTGCTGCAATAGCTGTTCTGGCTGGCGTGAAAGAAAATAGTGTGGACCGTGAAGCCCACTGTGGGACAAGAACGTAGGGCCTGCGTGGGGCCTCAGACAAGTAAGGGAGTGTCCCAGAAGGGCTCCTGAGCACAAATGTGGGTAGACCTTGAACTGGCTGCACAGACAGGGGGAAAAAAACCAAAGCAAACAAAAAACAAAAAACAACTATGACGATGAAACGCCAGCCTACTGAGGTCTTTATGGCATTCTGACATCATCTGTCTGTGACATAACCAAGCCAAAAATTCTCGAAAGAGGGGTAAAAGGTGCTTCCAGACAACAGGAAGGACCAGGTGGATCCATTTACAGGATTTTTCTGGTTGTTGATGACACTGTCCTCCACCTTACTAGGGGTGGGAGGTGATCAACTAGAGGGGACTTGGGTTGAGTGGTCCTCCACAAAGACCCGAGTGTTGCCCCCTGTGGACACAGGTGCACCATACGAGCCTGTCTGGTTTCCTGGACTGGCTATAGATGTTGGTGGCTATCAGGGCCAAGTCGTTAAGGCGAAGATGATTCACACCCGGGACACATCCGGTGCATCCCTCCCCAGTGGGTGAAGATATCTTGGAAACGGACATCCCGGCCAGACTTACCATCTGGCTGTTGGTGTCGGGCAAGTGATGGTACTATCTCCCCAAGACTTACCTGTTCCCCAGGTGAGATGTATGGTGCAATGCTGACTTCCTGACGGACGAGATACTATGCAGGCGCTCCTGGGGCTGGAGTGCTTGTGGAACCAGAAAGTGTGACAATGTGCCATGGGCCTGTAAGCCAATATCTGGACTCTTGTAACAGGCCAAATACTGTCACGCTGCTTCATTGTGATGAGAATGTTGTGTTAACCTCTCATCCTAGTGCAGATTTGTAAGCTGATACAGAGAGTGGAGAAAAGACCATGACCAGATCAGGAGAGGTGCGGGTGGCTGGGCTGTCAAATGCTGTGGGGATCCTGCACCCCACGGTGGCCACGCTCTAGGCATGCCCTTGAGCAATGGCTGTGAAACCATGGGACGCTCTGACCATGCTGTGGAGATATTGGAGGAAACTCAATCCTCGTTTGGCCCGGGTAGTATGGCCTTTATACACTGTATGTCAAAAGGAAGCCACCTGGAACTCACTGAGTGAGGCCAACATGACCTTCATTCTGTGCCACGGATGTGGTGAGACAAACACGTTCATTACAGGCTACGGACAACACGCAGCCCTTCCCATTGGGGCAGTGTTGACACGGAATATACTGGTTCATGGAAAAGGATGGGTAAATGTGGAATGACCAATAAATTCTTTTCTCATAATGGATTCACAGGCCTGTAGGGAGCCGTGCTAGATGCTAACCTACAGGCCTGTGAATCTATGATTATTATTATATATATATACGTTTATTTTTATTTATTTATTTGAGAGTGACAGAGACAAAGAGGCAGATAGAGAGAGAGAATGGGCGGGCCAGGGCCTCCAGCCACTGCAAATGAACTCCAGACGCGTGCGCCCCCTTGTGCATCTGGCTAACGTGGGTCCTGGGGAACTGAGCCTCGAACCGGGGTCCTTAGGCTTCACAGGCAAGCGCTTAACCACTAAGCCATCTCTCTAGCCCATATAATTATTTTTTTAAAAAGATTTTACTGGGCTGGAGGGATGGTTTAGTGGCTAAGGCATTTGCCTGCAAAAGCCAAAAGACTCAGGCTCGATTCCCCAGGACTCACGTTAGCCAGATGCACAAGGTGGTGCGCATGCATCTGGAGCTTGTTTGCAGTGGCTGGAGTCTCTGGCGCACCCCTTCTCTCTCTCTCTATCACTCTCCCTCTTTATCTCTGTAAAATAAATAAATAAATGTAAAAAGTTTAAAAAATGATTTTATTATTCATTTATTTATTAGAGACAGAGAGAGGGAGAGAGAGAGAGAATGAGTGTGCCCGGGCCCCCAGCCACTGCAAGCAAACTCCAGATGCATGTGCCCTCTTGTGCATCTGGCTTATGTGGGACCTGGAGAATTGGACCTGGGTCCTTAGGTTTCACAGGCATGTGCCTTAACCGCTAAGCCACCTCTTCAGTCCTGAATCTATTATTTGAATAAGGTTTTTACATAGACTGTATATCCTTTCTGGGGGTAGATAAATTCCTACTTGGGTCGCTCAGATGCCTACTAATTAGGGAGTGTACTTAAGAGAAATAAGGGTTGCTATGGAGCAACCCCTGCTATCAGAACTCCAAGAAGTCTTGGGTCTCATACCGTAGGTAGCTGCTTCCGCTGTGGCTGTAACAACTGGAGAATCGAGATAAGGGTGGTAGTGGGGCACCTCAGCTTTGGTGTAAGAAGCAAGCACCCCAGGATTGGGACCTCACCAGGTCCTGGCTGCCCAGGCTCAAAGTCTCTCTCTCTCTCTTTCTCTTTTGTTTTTGCCTTCTAATTGGATCCGTCAGTGTATGTATGGCACAGGTTTTGGCTAGAGATTGTGGTAGCAAACAGATAAACAGGATTCAGGTCACATTTATGGAAAGGGGTGGGGGCTTGGCATTCTCTAGTTGAAAAACAACTGGTGGGCGTACATGTGGCTCTGCAGGCCTATGCATGCATCACTGGATGGTTGACAGTGGTCACAAGGTCCACTTCTCTGGTCCTGGGCTGCTTGTGGTAGTGGATGGTTGTTGTTTCCCCCAGTGTGGGTGGCAGAGATGTCACATTGGCCAAGTGGGGCACAGGTTTGGAACAAAGGAATGCCCTATGGCACTGGACATACAGAGTTCCGCCAGTTTAAGGGGTGAAATGTGAGGTTGGGCCTCGGAGTGTGTAAATGGGCAGGCCAGCTGGGTGCCCAGTGAGCATCCGGGATTATACTTTCGATGAGCCAGAAATCAACATGTTTCGTAACTTTCCATGTGACCTTGGCGTGATCGTGTTATGCAACCCTGACCCTGGCCACCTCAGTTAGGATCTGTGTGTGGAGGAGGAAGGCACACAGAGCGCACGTAATGGTGAGGTCTGGACTACAGGCTCTGACTGCTCCGCCGCCCCTGTACCCTGCTTTGGATCTGTCATCTCACCTCCTTGGCTAGTCCCCGCGGTGGAAGACGTTGGACTTGACACTTGGGCATGGCGGGCTTTGGGGTCAGAGATGGCATCTGCTGACACGTGACCTCCGCACATGCGTGTGTGTGAGAAAGGGAGCTCTGCGGAGCCTCTTTTACACAGACACTGATTCCGCTCACTGAGCCGTCTCCTGGAGGCCCCGCCTCGCAGTCATTAGACATCGATATAGGAGTTTAGAGGAGACACAAACAATCAAGCCCATAGAACTCTCTCTCTTTCAGACAGTCCTCACAATGAAGCCACAGTGGTTCTATTAGTGAGGCAGTTTAGGGGTGACAGGACCCCAGAATGAACAGCTTTTTTCCTTGTGTAAATGCAGGAATTGTCCTTGGGCGTACAGGAGAAGATTCTGGTCACTTCACTTTACTGCAGGTCAGAAGGGTCTGGCCTGTCCTTAGCTCTGCCCCCTTAGGGAGTCCTTCCCCTCCGTTCTGAGAAGGGCCTTTCCAGAGAATTATGATTTCTGGGAGGATTGCCTTTTTCCAGAAAGCCTTACTCCAGACCCCTGACATCAGGACTAATTGGCTAGAACAGCCGCCCAAACCTGAGGGCTGGAGAGATGACTTAGCAGTCAAGGCCCTTGCCTGTAAAGCCAAAGGACTCAGGTTTGATTCTCCAGGTCCCATGTACACATGGGGCATGCATCTGGAGTTCGTTTGCAGCAGCCTGAATGCTTTGGCTTGCTCATTCTTGCTCCCTCTCCCAAATATGTATATATATATCCCTAACCTGAGTCTTGAGGTAGGTTTCTCAATCCCCTTTCCTCCCTGGGAAAAAGCTATTTCTTCCTTCCTTCAACCCCCTATTCTTAAAGCTCTCCCCCCTAGGGCTGGAGAGATGAATCAGCAGTTAAGTGCTTGCCTGTGAAGCCTAAGTAAGGTCCCTGGTTCAAGGCTTGATTCCCCAGGACCCACGTAAGCCAGATGCACAAGGTGGCACATGTGTCTGGAGTTTGTTTGCAGTGGCTGGAGGCCCTGGCATGCCCATTCTCTCTCTCCCTTTCTCTCCCTGTCTGTCACTCTCAAATAAATAAATAAAAATAAACAAAGAAAAAGGTCTCCCTCCTAAAGCTCTAAGCTTTAATAAATCTTTCTGAATGCTATCATCTGGTAATGTGATTTTCATTCTTTGAATTCACAAAACAAGAATCCAGAAGGATGCTAAATTATTGGTGCATTGGTGAGGAACCCCAAAATTCCTGTATCATTAGCATGTAGATCAGCTCATATCTCTTATTTAGTTTATTTATTTGAAAGAGACAGAAAGGGAGAGAGAATGGGCACATCAGGGCCTCTAGCCGTTGCAAATGAACCCCAGGTGCACATACCACCTTGCGCATCTATCTAGCTTTACGTGGGTACTGGGAAATAGACCTGGGTCCTTAGGCTTCACGGGCAAGTGCCTTAACCACTAACCCATCTCTCAGCCCCATGTCTAGCTACATTTTTACATCGAATCGTTCCATATACATGTGTCCTTCACGGTTGTATCCTGTTTCATTTCAGACAGGGTCTCGCTAAGCAGCCAGGCTCACTGAATTCATGGTTTCACTGTGGACTGTCCCCCGTAGGTCTGAGTTTGAGCTCTTGTTCCCTGAACTGGTGACGGCGTTTTGGGAGATTTTGAAAACTCTGGGAGACGGAATCTTGCTGAAGGAAAATAGATCTCAGGGGTTATCTACGGTTTATCTCCCAGCCTCACTTACCCTCCCTGCTCCCTGGTCTGCAGAGATGTGGGCAAGCGGGCTCAGGCTGCTGCCACCAGAGCTGGAGCACTCTGGTGACCAGGCCCTCCCTTGCGGTGTGCCCCATAAACTGTGAGCCACACCAATCCTTCCTGTCCGGCTTCTTTTCAGGGATTTGGCTACAGCTAATGAGAAAAAGTAAGACTAAGAAGTAGGGTTGTTATTACAATGAACCCGTGCACCTGCTTTCTATGCCTTGGTAACTGACTGCTTTGTGGAATGTACTTAGTTTGGAGACCCCAGGACACTGTAAACAGACCTCAACAAGCCATCTGGTTGGAACTTAGACCAGGATGCCAAGAGAAATGTAGTTTGGTGGGCTCATGAGGTTTCCAAGGGCAAGTGGGACACTAAAAGCCATTCATCCATGCTACGTTCTGTCAAAGAATGTCGCTCCTTTGTGCCCATGTCTTTCTTAAAGACACAGTGTCTAAGGAGGAAAGGAAAGAACCGAAGAGGACCGGCTGTGCTGGCACACACCTTTAATCCCAGCCCTCGGCAGCAGAGGTTAGGACTGCTGTGCGATTGAGGACATGCTGAGGCTACCTGAAAAAAAAGAGCAGAATGGCTGGGCCTTTGGAACATCAACTTGAACGCATGGAAAACAGTGTTAGAAAAGCCTGACATTAGGACTATTTTACTTAAAACAAATGGAGGCTGGAGAGTTTACTCAGTGGGGGAGAGAGAGCTCGCTGCCCAAGCATGAGGTTCATTCCCAGCGCTCACGTGAAAAGCTGGGGATGGCTGTGTGTGCCTAAAACTCTGGCCCCTGGGGATGGCTGGTTGGAGTTTAATGAAAACCAAATCAAACCAAACCAAACTATCAAGTTTCAGGTTCTGTGACACTCATTCAAGGCAGTAAGAGGATACTGTGTTCTCACATGCGTACTAAGGTGCATGCATTTGCACACACCGCACTCCAAAAACAAAAATAAATAAACAAAATCCAGTGACTGTATACTTAGTACCCAAGCTCACAAAAACCTCCTTTGACCAGTCTCCTCCCGCTGGGGAGAATCAATCAAGAAGAGGTGGAAGGTTAGCTTGACGGCGGCTGCGCCTGGAGCTCAGTGATCGTATGTGTGAGGCACAGGGTTCAATTCCAGAATCGGAAAGAAAGAAAAATAGGAAAGATCAGTCTTACAATTCATCGGTTGACAAAAAAAAAAAAAAAAAAAAAAAAAAAAAAAAAAGAGAGAGAAAATTCATTATGAGAGATTTCTGTGGGCTGTTTTCTGCTTGGATGAATGAAGCCAGATTTGGTTACACCTTGGTGAGTGCAGTGGTTTGAATTAGGTGTCCCGCATAACTTATGTGTTCTGAATACCTACTTTTATCCTTAGCTGATGGCGATTAGGTTGGTGGAGCCTTGCCTGGGAAAGGTGTAATGCTGGGGGGGGGGGGGGCGCTTAGGGGTCTTATAGCCAGTTCCTCTTTCTAGAACTTGGCTCACTCTCCTGCTGCTGTTGTCCAGCTGCTGTGGCAGAGGTGATGTCCTGCCCCTGCCCGTGCCGTGACCTTTGCCTTCATGGAGCTTCTCCTCAGTATCAGCCAAAATCAACCCTCTCCTCTCACCACCTGTCTCCGGTCGGGTGTTTTGTCCCGGCAACGAGAGGTAACGAACAACAGAAAGCTGGTACCAGAGGAATGCTGCTGGCGGCTGCTAGAAACCTGGTTGTGTGGCTTTTGGCCTTTGGGAGCTGATTGGCAGGAGGAGTGTGGAAGGACTTGAAACCTGCAAGCAAGCAGTTTGATGGATTGCTCTGGACAGAGCTGAAAGGCCTGATTGTAGAAATGACCGGGCACTGTGTAGGCTGGGCTCATGAGCGGGAAGAACAAACTCGGGGTGAACAGGGCTAGGCTGAGGTGCTTGCCGCAGTCTTTCTAGGTCCTGAGAACTTGAGCAGGGTTGAGTTTAGAAGAAAAGGACAGGTGTGAGCAGATGGATGTGGCACAGAGAGAAACAGAACGAACCAGGCTGGAGGCTGTGTCCCCTCAGCCGCATCTACTTGACACGTGCCACCACCGAGGCTGGGCCAGCTGTTCTGCACTGAGACAGGAGAGAAAGCGCTGGCACTCGTGAAGCAGGCTGAGGGAGCGCCCTGTTCTTCAAAGTCAGCTTTATTCCCTTCTGCATTAACAAATTTGGTGGCCCACCCAGTGTGCTGGAATGTAACAAATGCAGGAAAGAAAGGGCTGCTGGATTTGCAGCACAGACTGTCTTTGTAAACAGCCACCAGGCCGTGTGAGATGGGATGAACCATGGGCTGCAGTGAAGACCCCAGCCAGGACTACGGGATGGTTGCCAGGGAGAGCTGCTGGCATAGGGTGGATTGTTCCCTGGGGCACAAGAAGCTCAGATAGAGGCAGAACTGGAAACCAAAAGAATTTGTCACTGGTAACAGATGCTGGACTTGAAGCTACGTGATCTCATGTTTGCCGTTTGTTTTTAAATATTTTTATTATTTGTCAGAGAAAGAGGGAGAAAGAGAAGGGGTACACCAGGGCCTCTGGCCACCGCAAACACACTCCAGACGCATGTGCCCCTGGAGCATCTGGCTTATGTGCATCCTGGGGAATCCAACCTGGGTCCTTTGGCTTTGCCAGCAAATGCCTTAACTGCTAAGCCATCCCTCAAGCCCATTTTTCTTCTTCTTCTTTTAAATATTTTATTTTTATTCATCTATTTGACAGAGAAAGAGGGAGACTGAGGCCCTGTTTGCTTTAGATCTGGCATTGCTCAAGCTTTCCTTACTCTCCTGAATTCATCTCTTGCAGTGTGAATGTTTACTCTGCGTCATGAGGTCGTTTGGTTTTAAGGTCAGAGGTAAGAGATGGTAACTGCAACAGTGGATTTTCTACAAACAAAGTTCAAAAAGGAGCACGCACTGCCTTCTGACAGTAAGAAAAAGCAGATGAAGGGTTCCTGACTATCCCTGTTGCTGCGGTAAAACAGCTGACCAAAAGCAAGTGACGGCAGGAAAGGGTTTATTCTGACTGGCAGTCTCAAGGGGAAGCCCCATGACGGTGGCAAGCGTGGCATGAGCAGAGACTGGGCAGCACCCTCACAACAGCAGGGAAGCAGCATGAGTGAACCGAGCTCTGGGAAAGGGGGGCTGGCTGATATCCCTGAGCCCAAACCCAACAACACACCTTCTCCAGCAAGGCTCCATCTACAGAAGGCCCATGGCTGGGAACAAGCATTCAAAACATAGGAATTTAGGGGGACATCTGATCCAAATCACTGCAATTCCCCACGTGATGTTCTGCTTGCATTGTAAGAGGCACGGTGTCTTCACATGTAGCATACAGCTAGATGACGGTTAACTCAATGCAGCAAGAACAGTGATGATGTGATCTTTTCAACTGCCGTTGATAAAATCATCCTTGAAGGTAGAAATGGGCAGGCTGGTGGTTCGCTGGTGCTAGCTCTTCTGAGACACGCACTCGGCCCCAGCGGGGACACTAACTTTAGTGCTCATACTTCACCAAGGCTGCCCCCCACCTCTGCCCCAGAGCTGGGGACACTGACTTCTGTCTGTGCACCGCACCAAGCCTCCTCCTACCACAGCCACAGGGTTCTCTAAACAGACTACACAGACAGCTACTGTAGGATTTTATATACATATTATTCTCATTCAAAATAGTCCAAATGTAGGGCTATTTCATTAAAAATATAAAAGTTTAAAAAATCCCACAAATAACAATACGTGCACCCCCACCCACACGTGCTGGGCTTCACAGTGTTGATCTGTCATCTCAGCCCTGGAGAGGCAGAGACGGCAGGGTGGCTGCCAGATATGAGGCTGCCCTGATGCATACATAGTGAGCTCTAGAGCAGCTAGCCAGGGCTTCACAGAGGGATCCAACTTCTGAAAAAAAAAAAACAAACAAAAAACACCAAAACAAATACTCCCTTCCCCACAAACTCTGCACAAACAATCCAACATGAAATCCCAACTCCACACGGGCGCTTCGTGGTTGCGCTGGTCGAGGTGAAGGAACCAACGGGGCGCTCACCCCTCGTCGTCGCTGCTGCTCCAGGCATCTTCAAACACGGCACTGAACTGCGACTTGCTTGTAGGCTGAAGAACGAAAAACATAAGAACCTACTATATATATATGTATATATAATTTTTATTTATTTATTTGATGGAGAGAGAGAGAGAGAGAGAGAGAGAGAGAGAGAGAGAGAGAGAGAGGGAGGGAGGGAGAGAATGGGCATACCAGGGCCTCCAGCCACTGCAAAAGAACTCCAGACACATGCATCTTGTGCATCTGGCTAACATGGGTCCTGGAGAATCAAACTGGGTCCTTTGGCTTTGCAGGCAAGTGCCTTAACCACCAAGCCATCCCTCTGCCCCCCCCCTTTTTTTTTTGAGAGAGAGAGAGTGGATCGGTGTACCAGGACTTAGCCACTGCAAACAAACTCCAGACACATACAGTACCTTGTGCATCTGGCATATGTGGGCATTGGGAGGTCAAACCTGGGTCCTTAGGCAAGTATCTTAGCCACTAAGCCATCTCTCCAGCCCTTACAATTTTAAAAAATATTCTGTACGTATTTAAGAGAAAGAGACAAAGAGAAAGAGAGAGGATGGATGCATCAGATCCTCTAGCCACTGCAAACAAACTCCAGATTTATGTGCCATGTTGTGCAACTGGCTTACGTGGGTGCTAGGGAATCAAACCTGGGTCCTTAGGCTATGTAGGCAAGTGCCTTAACCATTAAGCCATCTTTCCAGCCCTCTATTTTATAAGTTAAGATCAGAATAATCATGGAACATGCTAGATGGACAATTATTTTGAAGAAATTTCATTATTGCTAATTTCAAAACAAAAATGGCATTAGAAATACTTCCAAATACAAGGTAATGTAAGTTCATTTAAAACAGACACATCAGATTTTCCCCACATAACCTTTATTTTCTTCAAAGACTTGACCTCTCACTCACACACACACACACACACACGCGTGCACATGCATGCTGTGACGCTGCTCCCGGTGCTTCTGCTTCTGTCGGGCTCTCTGAGGCGCTACCACACTGACGTGCGTGGAGTTAAGGCTGGACGCAGACCCACATGGACTGGACAGTGCAGCATGTACGTGGACTTTCCTCAGCACACAAATACCCACAGCTGAGGAGCGGCATGTTCCTCAGCTGGTCTTGTTCTGCAGCCCAGCCTGGCCCGAAGCTCACCACGACCCTTCTGCTGAGCTTGCTCACTCTGGAGTACCAGCGTCACAGGCACGAGCCACAGGCCTGGCTGAGCAACGTTGTTTCAACCCCGAAACTGATGTGGGTTATTAAGTAGTTAGGTCTGTGACTTAAGTAAGTAGTTTTGGATGCGTGGGTGGGGGTGGGTGTGCGAGGTCAGAGGCGGGCCTGTCTCTGTCCACTTCTGCGTTCGCCAGCAGCTGGACCACAAGCTTCCAGGGTGTGTGTGGGGGGCGTCTGCTGACCGCACCGCAGTGCTCAGCTCTGCATTCTGGGACCAGAACTCAGGCCCTCACCTGGCTCAGCGGGGCTTTATCCACGGGACCACGTCCCAGCCCCGCCTGCTCACTTTCAAACAGCTACCGAAGTCGCTTAAACGACATCAGATGGCAACACGTTTGTCATTAGTACATAGGTTTCCCTGGGCGATTTCTCTGAAGTAACATACATCCCCCCCCACCAAAGTAGGGTCTCATTTTGGCCCAGGCTGACCTGGAACTCACTCTGTAGTCTCAGGGTGGCCTTGAACTCACGGTGATCCTCCTGCCTCTGCCTCCCTTAAAGCCGTGTGCCGCCACGCCCGGCTCAGTATTCTTATAACTTTAGAGCCTCATGTAACAAAGGCATCGAAATTTCAGCTATCTGTGAATTATCCAGTCAATTTGTTTGGGAAACCTAAATGGCTACTTATTTTTCTCTGTGAAATCACTAAACAGACTTCAAAACAGAAGGACTAGCTGGAAAGCGGGGTCCACGGAGGCAGGTGGGAGACAAGAGCCAGTAACAGGAGGGGATTATGATCAAAATACAGCATGCACATGGAAGAAAATTATCAGTCAGAATTTTTTTTTTTTTGGTTTTTCGAGGTAGGGTCTCACTCTGGTCCAGGCTGACCTGGAATTAACTCTGTAGTCTCAGGGTGGCCTTGAACTCACGGTGATCCTCCTACCTCTGCCTCCCCAGTGCTGGGATTAAAGGCGTGCGCCACCACGCCCGGCTCAGTCAGAATGTTTTAAACCAGGGCTTTCATTTTTAAGTATCTGGGCGTCAGGGGCCAGGTTTACTTTTTTTTACAGGCTTTGGTTTGTTCTGATCTGAATTCCAGTGACCACTGCAAATCCCAAGACTGACCTTGAGTCATCTCGGATGCATTGTCTTTTACAACATACAGGTCTTTTATGTGGAGGGTAGCCCCCCACTGCATGCCTGAGAGTCACGTCCTTTTCAATAACCATGACCTAGCATCTTATAATTCAGACCAAAAAAGGCCAGTTTTCCCAGAAAGTTCCCCACATATCAGCTAGAGTGATATAGTAACTTGGGCACTCTTTATGGTTGCTAAGTACTGTAATATCATTGAACAGTGGCTATCAGCACTTAGGTGATAATCAATGAAAATTCCATTGGGTTTGTCCAAATACAAACCCAGGAGTGAACCCTGGCTAACTATGCTCATTTCTAGCACCAGTAAGGAGTGTGTAATAAAACTCATCCATTTATTTTTTCATCCAAATGTTTGATGAACTTCCACCTGCCTGCAATTAGTAGGTTAAGTATGCTCCAGTTTTAATATGATTTAATATGATCAAGAACCCTATTTCACCTGGGTGTGCTGCAGCCTGCCTGTAACCTACTCAGGGGCTCTCTACCATCTTCTGAGCCAGCAATTTAGCTACTAAGTCACATTATTTCACAAGTTTCTTTACAGATGCATTGGACTTGGCAGGGAAGCTTAGGAGACACTTTTGTCTTTACAGACTTTTAATTCTGCCTTAGACATCTACCTGGGAGAAAAGCCACACAAAAGTCCTATCTCCTAATTCTCCTACAGAAGTCCAATGTCGCGAAGAGGCAACAGAAAAACAAAATGATGTTCCATTATAACTTATTTTCGGTATGGCACACAGAGAGGTTGAAGTAAATTTGCTCACTCCACTACAGACACAGGAGCAGCTACAGAGCAGCTCAACATTCTGAGGAGGTTTTACCCGAGCGCTGGGCCACGGCTGCCTCCTCGGCCTGGCCGCCCTCCACACGTCCTCCCAGCGGGCAGCAGACTCTGGCTTTCCAGCGTGCGTGTCCTCCTGGCTGCCAGCAGGAACCTGATGAAGCTGGAATTTAGAGAGGACCCAGAACTGCGACACCCACTTTGCTCCCCGAGAAACCAGAGGAGACCAGTTTTGAACATGAGTTAAACTGTGAGTATTTCTGCCAGAAATTGGTTCTTATCCTGATGGACTTCTGCTGGGATTTATACCATGACCATATTCTACCTGCACTCAGGAATCCTTTACACTAAAATTCCGGAGCAGTAAATACACACCACTGTGTGTTAATGACTCTCATCTTGAAGTGGAAAGTGGGAAGCACAGACTTTAAGACAACGCTTTACAGCTCTGACACTCCACGTAAGACTCAACGTGTGTCGCTTTGGCTACAAAGGCTCACTGTGGAGTCCAGGCTGGCCTCCAGCAACCTTTCTCCTCAGCCTCCGAAGCCCGAGGATTATAAGCCTGTGCCACTGCGCCTGCGATTTCAACTTACTTTCGTTTAATTTCCCATATATAAAAAGTTCTTTTAGATGCAGAGTTCAAACTGCCACTATAAATATCTAAGAAGAAAAATAAGCCAGCAGCCACAAATTCTAATAAACAATTTAGTTTTCTTCTAATATTGTTTTTTCTCTATAAACTGCAGTAGCTTTACTTTTCATGACTTTCATGTGGTAAATGTTTGTTTTATGTCCCAACAGGATCCACCATGTTATAACTTTATTTTGCTTTTAATCAAGGTAGGGTCTCACTCTAGCCTGGGTTGACCTGGAACTCACTCTGTAGTCACAGGCTGGCCTTGAACTCAAGGGATCCTCCTACCTCTGCCTCCTGAGTGCTGGGATTAAAGGCGTGCGCCACCACGCCCGGTATAACTTTGATTTAATGTTCACAGTAATTCCCAAGGAGCAAGACAGAATAACTAAATGAAAAAGACAAAATAAATGTCTAAATCAAAGTGTTTAACAATATTAAGCTTTCTACAGAAGAGCACTTGGCATCAAGAGCAGCTGTACGCTACAAGTGATCAAAACACGGCAACCCCGCGACACATGAGCCGGCGCCTGGAGACGCTCACGCAGGCCCGGCCGCTCATCTGAAGACTGACTCCCGCGCGTTTCCTCCCTTGTCCGCACTGGCACCTGAGGAAAATACCTCACGGGCTTTACACTGGCATGAACCGGAGCAGGGCACACTTAGATATAAAATGTATTCTGCTGTCAACTACCCTGTACCATAGTTATTGTTTGTGGGTTCTGATACAGTCCTATCTTCATACAAGAACTAAGTTTATGAAAAGTGTTTTCAGAATGTCAAACTTCCTTTTTAAAAACATTTTTATTTATTTGAGAAAGAGAGAGAGAGAGAGAGAGAGAGAGAGAGAAAGAGGCAGAAAGAGGGAGAGGGAGAGAGTTAGAGAGAATGGGTGCACCAGGGTCTCCAGCCACTGCAAACAAGCTGCAGACACAAGTGTCACCTTGTGAATCTGGATTACATGGGTCCTGGGGAATTGAACCTGGATCCTTTGGCTTTGCAGGCTAACACCTTAATTGCTGTGCCATCTATTCAGCCTTTTTTTTTGTTTTTAATGTTATTTGCAGGATAAAGAGAGTGAGAGTGTGTATGGGTGTGCCAGTGAAAACAAACTCCAGATACATTTACCACTTTGTGTACCTGGCTTTACGTAGGTACTGGAGAATTGTACCTGGGGCAGTAAACTTTACAAGCAGGCACCTTTAACTGATGGGCCATCTTCCTAACCCACCTTTAACCACTAAACCATCTCCCCAGCCCATAAATTTTATCAATGATTTTCTTCCATCTCCATTTAAGATGCTTTTTAAAAATTAATGTAACGTGGCTTTACATTACTATACATCCAATTAAACCATTATATAAACATTATTTTAGATAAACTTTCTCTTAGAAATTCATATATATGAGGATGATTAACACTGCTTAACAGAATAGTCCTTGGGAAAGATAACACCTTAGACAGGTCTTACTAAATAACAGAAATTAAAGACCACAAAACTGGTCTCTGCCATCCAATGCCCTTTGGTTTCTTTAAGAATCAAAATTCTTCTACTTTCAGTATGAGAATCACCTCTACGGGATGATCATGCTAGTGTTTACGTCAATTCAGAAATAGAGAGGGCACTTATGTAAGGCCAGGGACTGTCCTACTCACCTTTGTTTGCTCACTGTATTTTTAGGGATCTTTATTCACACTGTCACATTTTATCCTTTGAGATACACACTGTTAGACTGCTGACCAAAGTGTGAACTGGCAAAACCTGACAGTGTAACAGAGACTTAATGCCATATGTGCCAGCTAGTGAGAAAGTCCATTTCTAGGAATCTATTCTAAATTGTAAATTGAAATATGAGTAACTTTTGAAAATAAATTTACCTTGATGTTAAAAATAATCAACAGAAATAGGGAGCTGTTTAAATTATGGTATAAAGGGGAGAATACTCCGTCATTAAAGAAAGAGGCTTGTCTTATATTGTGAGTGAGAGGAGTCAGATATGAAATGGTATGACCATGAATTAACTTTTATGTTAAAGAATATACATTAATAAAAAATGTTCTTACTAATTAAAGTTGAGAAATTTTATGTTCTTTTAATATTTTCCTAAATTTTCTAAAGGTGCTGCAACAAATTATACAATCAGAAAATATCAAAAACTGGGGCTGGAGAGATGGCTTAGTGGTTAAGGCACTTGCCTGCAAAGCCAAAGGACCCAGGTTCAACTCCCCAGTATCCATGTAAGCCAGATGCAGAAGGTGGCACATGCATCTGGAGTTTGTTTGCAGTGGCTAGAAGCCCTGGTACACCCATTCTCTATTGGCTTCTCTCTCTCACATAAATAAAAAACAAGAAAATATCAGGAACTGCTTTAAAGGCCTCTCCTATATAAGTAAAATTTTAGTTCTTACACTTTAGAAGTCACCACAAATGCTGAACAAATCACTCACCTCATCGTCAGGAACTGGTTCATGCAGGGACGGCACCCAGGCCAGAATATTGCAGTCTCGGCTGCCGCTGTAAAGCTCCTGCGGCACAGAAACAGGGAACATGGGACCGGGGGTCACTTTAAAGGTGGCACCAATTTATTTTTTTATTTGACGGGGGGGGGGGGGGAAGGGAGAGAGTGGGCGCACTGGAGCCTCCAGCCACTGCAAACAAACTCCAGACACATGCGTCACCTTGTGCATCTGGCTAATGTGGGTCCTGGGGAATCGAACCTGTGTCTTTTGGCTTTGCAGGCAAGCGCCTTAACCGCTAAGTCATCCCTCCAGCCCAAAGTTGGTACCAATGTTTGTATACTTCCTCTCTCCCCTTTCATCCCTCCCTTCCTCATTGTTGTTTTGTAATAGCGTGTGTGCATACACATGTGTGTGTGGATGGAAGACAACCTGGTTTACCTCAGCTATGCCATCCACGTCCTTTTGAGAGTGTCTTTTACTGCCTTAAGCTAATTAGGTAATACTGCCAAAGGTCCACCTGCCTGTGCCCTTTCCAGTTCTGGGATCAGAGGCGTGAACTAGCTGGTCCAGGCACTGGGGTACTTAGGTACTGGGGATTGAATTCAGGTCCTAATGCTTGTGAGCCAAGTACTTTACTGACCCAGCAAGCTCATTAGCTCTTTTTTTTTTAAAACATGGTATATTTGAATTTTGTGCATGACTTTGGCATAGCTGCTTCTTGTTTGTTACGGCAGAGTCTTATGTAGCCCCAGTGGGCCTCGAACTTGCCCTGAGGCTGAGGACCTTTGGGACGGCCTTTGATTCTCCTGTTTCCATCTCCCTAGTGCTGGGATTATGACAGTCACCACTGCACCAGCTGACTTTGGCGTGACACCTTAGAAATGCATACCAAGATTTTGGCTATCTATTGAGATTCTAGTCTCCAGAAAGATGATACCAATTGATACTCTGTGGCATACAGTATCTATTTCACTGCCCAGTTGGAATATTTTTGGGAAATGCCAATATAACATGAAACTGGTGCTTAAAGATAGTACTAGGACATATTACAGCTTATTAACGGTGAGAAAACTTTATGAAACACCCAGCATCCCAGTGGCTTTTTGTCACAGAAAGAAACATACTGGCTAGACCTTTGTCTTTACCCAAAGCTGAGCTATCCGCCATAAAGACTGCCCTGAACCAGCCGTGTGACGCACGCCTTTCATCTCAGCACTCGGAGGCTGAGGTAGGAGGATCACCTTGAGTTCCAAGACTACAGAGTGAATTCCAGGTCAGCCTGGGCTAGAGTGGGACCTGACCTCAAGGGGAAAAAAAAAAAAAAATACAAGGGCTGCTGTGAAGAAACCATGTATTTCTGGTAAAATTGGCCAAATGTTCACAAGTAGTTTGATTTTACTTGCTGCCATCGAACTGGCTGCTCTTCCCCCACCCTTCTGTGAGAAGTGTACGCCGTCAAAGGGCGCGTGGGCTGACAGCCTGTGTCCGGAGCTTCAGGGACATGCTGGTAGCTGAATAAGACTCTGTGCCCCCAACAGCACTGAAAGAATGATGTCACACTGCTGTTCTTCACGCTTGCGCAGTGGGGCAGCAAAACAGATACTGCCACACACAGAGGGCGTCAACTGGCATAGCACTTGTGGAGATCAGTACCTCAGTGTACGGCCAGATTTCTCCATGAATTTGTCAGGTACAAGATTCTAGGGTATCATCCATGTAAAATTTATAACAAAATATACATAACTGCCAGGGAGAAATGGTTACCAGCAAATTAACACTGCATTCACAAGATGGGATGTTCTATATCACAACTGTTTTAGAATATCTAAATATTAAGAGAAAAGGATATGAACCCAAGACTCAAAATATAAAGGGAAAGAAATTATATAAAACAATAGGCCAACAACAAAAAATTACTGTGCAAAGGAGAAAGGGCTAAAAAGTTTGCAAAATGTTAAGTGGCTGTAAAACCCTGAATTACTAAGTGGCTTTCCTTCCCCCACAAATGTAATTTGTTATTTCTAAATATTTTTATTTATTACCAAGCAGAGAGAGGAGAGAGACAGAACAGAGTGAAAGAGGGAGAGGGAGAGGGGGAGAGAGAGAGAGAGAAAGAGAGTGAGCAGCGAGAATTGGCACACCAGGACCTCCAGCCATTGTACACGAACTCCTGACACAATGTGCCACTTTGTGTATCTGGTTTCACATGTATTCTAAGAAACTGAACCTGGGTCATCAGCTTTGCAGGTAAACACGTTAACCACTGAGCCATCTCTCCAGCCTTAGTTTGTTATTTCTATAGAAATAATATCCTAACCCTACCCTTTCTTATTTTTTTCTCTTTTTTGAGACAAGGTCTCATATTGTTCAGACCAGCCTTGAACTATGTAGCTAAGAAGGACCTTGAACTCCTGATCCTAGTATTACAGATGTGTATCACCACTATCTGCAATTTTTCTTTTTCTTGCACTGCTAGAAATGGAACCCAGGGCTTTGTGCACGTGAGTGGGCACTCTCATCACTGAACCACAATCCCAGCCCTTTTTCTATCATGCTCTAGAATGTAAGTATTTATTATATTGTTGTAGATCTAAAAAACAATTTGAAGTGGGTAGTTTTGTTTTGTTTTGGACCCTCGGGCTGAGGCTGCGGGACACGTGGCAGCCGGTGCTGCAGCGGTCTACCAGCCAGTGGGAAACATGCTTCCCCGGTAGCTGACTAACAGCTATGGCCCAAGGAAAAGCCTACGCCTCACAGAACAGGGCGAATTAGGTAAAATCAGTGTGAGAATGAATGAGCAGAAGCTCTCTCAGGCAGTAAGCCCCTCAAGCTCTCAGAATCAATGAGTATTAACTTAAGTATATATACCTAGATATATACCTATATGTATATTTATTTGAGAGAGATGAGGCAGATAGAGGGAGAGAGGATGGGCGTGCCAGGGCATCCAGCCACTGCAAATGAACTCAAGATGCAAGCATCAACTTGTGCATCTGGCTTGTGTGGGTACTGGGAAATCAAACCTGGGTCCTTAGCCTTCATAGGCAAGTGCCTTAGTCACTAAGCCATCTTTCTGGACCAGCATTTAACTTTTATGAGATTTCTTTATTCACAAATCAGAGAAAATACCAGCTACCTTGTTGTGTGAGACACATTTACAGAACTGCATCTCCTCCAGCTGTCACCAAGATAAGCCCTTCCTACCTTAAGCTGCCTCTTGTTACACGAATGAGAAAGCAACTAATACAGGCACTTACGAAATTATACACGGTGTTCCAATTCAAAGACATGCTTTCAATTCATCATATTCATCCCTAGCCACTCCAAATAGGCATCATTAGCTACTGGCAGAAAATAATGAAATAAAATTTCAGGGCTGGAGAGATGGCTTAATGGTTAAGGCATTTGCCTGCGAAGCCAAAGGACCCAGGTTCGATTCCCCAGGACCCACGTAAGCCAGATGCACAAGGTGGTGCATACATCTGGAGTTCATTTACGACTGCTGGATGCCCTGGCGTGTCCATTCTGTCTCTCTGTCTATGCCTCTTTACCACTCTCTTGCAAATAAATAAATAAAATGAATAAGTTTTTTTAAAAAAGAAAATTTCAGCCATAGCTACACATACATAAACCAAGATACTCTACATTTTGAGACTAGCCACCCTATATTTATTTTTTTTTCTAAAAGATCATTTGCAAGAAAATCTTTCATCAGAGATTTTTCTGTGGATAAATTGAGCTCATATGCAAAAGAAAAACATTTTATTCTAATCAACTGCACGTTATTATATGACTCAAATAGAGATTCTATGCCATGTGAAACCTAGGCTGCACTACGCTCTATGAAAAACTAGCTCACAGGTAGACTGAGGGTGCTACTCCAGACCTAACAATCCAGTCAACATCCTGACAGGAGCTGAGGAGGGAGGAGCTGAGGAGGGAGGAGGACGGAGAGCGACAGCAGAACACAGGAGGGCTCAGTGGGATGGGGGAGCAGAGGAACATGATCAAATTACAGCATGCTCCTGTATTAACATTCTCAATAAAGATGGTAAAAACCACAACACCCCAGAGTGAAATCACAGCTTACTAAAGTAACCTGCCTAACCATTCTAGATTTCCTTAAGTAAATTCTCACCTGGAAATCAGACTGAAACACACAGCAGTCGACATTTCTATAATGTCCCTTAAGCACGGTTATCTGCTCTCCCGAGAACACTGCGTAAACAGCAATGTTGTAACCATGTGGCACAAAAACAAATTCTGTGCTGCAGCCACAGGAGACGGTGAATTTCAGTCCTTTTTTGCTGTCATTGCAAACTTTTCCATAGTTCACCTGTGGGATTAAATTAAACCTGAGTCAGAAAAACAATGACTTGGAGAAACACCTTAATCATAATATTCTATAGAAAGGGATCTTAAAGAAATGCTTCATAGCCTAACAGAACTAAGGGTCACTCACATGAATGCATATTTTCTGTAAAAACATACAGTGAAAAAAAAGAAAAGTGTGAATGTCCACATTCCATCCCTGACAGAGGAAAAGATACAAAATGAAAGAAACCTTTAAAAGTCATTTCAGACTATTAGGTGCACACACACACACACACACACACACACGGGCCTCATGTGTGACTGGCAGACTCTGTACTTGGGAACATCCCAAGCCCCTGGTTTGGCAAAACTTTTCAGCAACAGAAGACCCTCCATGCTGACACAAGGAAGGAAAACCTATTGGTGGCATTATAATTTAGTTACTCCTTCAAGAAGGGCAAATGGTTTATTATGATGAAACCAAATAGAATGATACTGACTTTTTGGGCAAGTGAGGAGTTATCATATACTTAGCCGTGCAGACTGAGAGGCTGCATCCCAATTTTAGAATAAATTTTTTTTTTTCATTCTCATAAATCTTTAGGCAAATATCAATGTTTACCAAAAGTCTGAGAAACCTGGGGCTAAGGCAACCAAAAGTTTGATTTCTACTGATAATTAAAACCAATAGCTAAGGCTGGAGAGATGGCTTAGCAGTTAAGGCGCTTGCCTGCAAAGCCTAAGGACCCATGTTCAACTCTCCAGATCCCACATAAACCAGATGCATAAAGACAAGACAAGTGCAAGGTTGCACATGCCCGCCAGGTGTCTGTAGACTGATTGCTGTGGTTGAGGCCCTAGTGTGCAAATTCTCTTTCTCTTTATTTATTTACTTGAGAGAGAGAGAGAGGAAGAGTAAGAGGGAATGGGCGCGCCAGGGCCTGCAGCCACTGCAAGCAAACTCCAGATGAATTAGGAACATACGTGTCTTTAAAACTTTCTCTTACTGAGCTAGCATTAAAGTTTTAATATTGCCTTGTCTTTTCTCTCTTCGTAGAGACTGGATAGAAAGATGTACATGTGTACAGAGAACAGCCTTAGCTGTTTACATCAGGGGTCCTGAGCAGCATGGTGCACTCTCATCTTACAGCGCCATGGTAACGGGGGCTGACGACTTGGGTCTAGGGGGGCTGGCTTGTGCTGATGTGAACATTACTAGTAGCAACTATGACTCAAAAGCAAGAAATGAACTTAAATTTATAGAAAAACATAATGCACATCACAAATCAATTTCTTTAACTAAAAGGGCACTTCCACATCTCTCACTAGTGTGTTCTCTCCACTGGAGCTATTCCAGAGCCTCATTCGGTTGTCTGTTCCAACAGTGAGCAGGTGAAGTCCGTCCTTCGTGAAACACAGACCGTTCACTTTCCCGTTGTGAGCCGTATTCGCTGCAAGGAAAAATAGGTTCACTTCACTTCTTCCTGTGTTAAGCGCATGTTTAGTACTTAGTGATATAATTACTCAAGCACATTAAAGACTTATGTTATTTAAAAATATAAGTTGATACTTAAAATTAACTAACCATTAGACTATTTGTATACGATATGCTATATTAAATCAAAACTGTAAAAAGAAAAAAAGAAAAGCCAAAGGCCCAAAGTGCTGAATTTTTTTCATCAATTAAGCTTTGCTCTGAAATGCAGTGAAATGCATAGCTTGATTCTAACACTTCAAACACGTTTCATCCCATTTACACATTCCATTTCTAACTTAGAAACCCATCCACCATGTGTGGTGGGGCACATTGGCAATCCCAGCAAATGGGACGTTGAGGCAGGAGGGCCATCAGTTCTTGGCCAGTGTGGGTTGGGTAGTAGACCCTACCTCAGGAAACAAGGGCTGGGACACAGAGGGGCCTCGGTTCAATCCTTAGTGCTGTGGCCTCTCCCACTACTAGGGCTGTTTCATCAAGAAAGTTTAACAAAGGAAAACTGCTGCTAGACTTGCTTCCCCAAGGGCTGGGGACAACTTGAGGTGTGCTCCTCTGCCCCTCTGCCTGAGGCGGGTGTCTTTCCCTAGCCCATGATGGGGTATGCTCCTCTGCCTGAGGTGGGTGTCTTTCCCTAGCCCATGATGGGGTATGCTCCTCTGCTGCTCTGCCTGAGGCGAGTGTCTTTCCCCAGCTCGCGATCGGGGAGTCTCCTGTCTCTGCCGCCCTGTCGATGCACCAGGCTTACAGACACGCCCTACCTGCCGCGCCCCGCTAGAAGCGGGCGCTGGGACCCAAGCCCTCGACCCCACGCTTGCATGGCAAGTGCTTTATCTACGGAGTCATCTCCTCAGCCCCAGTACTGATTACAGCTCTTATCACTTTAAAGTGAGGAAATTCGAGGAAGCATAATTCCTAATAACTTTGTAATTAAAAAATGTTTTATTTATTAGAGAAAGAGAGAGGCACACAGAGAGAATGGGTGTGTCAGCCACTGCAAACAAACTCCAGATTCTTGTGCCAGCCTGTGCATCTGGCTTATGTGGGTCCTGGGGAATCAAACCTGAGTCCTTAGGCTTTGCAGGCAACAGCCTTAACCACCAAGCCATCTCTCCAGCCCCCCCTTTTCAAACAAAAAAACTTGTAATTTTCAAAACATTAAACAATCATTAATTAATCTTAATTCATCCTAACATATCACTAATCCAGAATTAGTTCTGGGTGAGTGTTTCCACACAGAAATTAAGTTCTTATAAAAATGCAATTGAGGGCTGAAGAGATGGCTCACTGGTTTACTGGTTTACTGCTTACAAAGCCTAAAGGCCCAGGTTCAAGTCCCTAGTACCCTCATGAAACCAGATATACAGAGTGGTACATGTATTTGGAGTATGCAGTGATAGGAGGCCCTGGCGCACTCCTTTTATCTCTCTCTGTTCATAAATAAATAAAAAAAAAAAGGAGGGCTGGTTTAACATTTAAAAGCATTTGCTTGCAAAACCTGATGGTCTGTGTTTGATTCCCCAGTACCCACATAAAGCCAGATGTACAATGCGGCACATGTGTCTGGAGTTCATTCGCAAGGGCAGGAGGCCCTGGTGTACCCAATTTTCTCTTTCTCTCTGCCTGTCGTTTTCAAATAAACAAACTGTTTTTAAAAATGCTGGCCAAGTGTGGCGGCACACATCTTTAATCCCAGCATTCGGGAAGGCAGAGGTAGGAGGGTCGCCATGAGTTTGAGGTCACCCTGAGACTATAGTGAACTCCAGGTTAGACTGGGCTACAATGAGACCCTACCTCAGAAAACTAAAAATCAAACATAATAAATCAATGGGAGAGCCCTGTCATGGGGCTGCAGCTGACTTGCACTTAACATAACTTTCTATTTATATTCCAAAAGTACAATTTCACTCACTATTGCTGTGACTAATTTGTACAGGCGACCTTTTTTGGAGCAGAAAATGTTTCCAAAGCAAGTTAAGCCAGGGAAAGTTTTCATGTTTCAAATCTGTAGGCAAAAGAAACTGCTGCATTGATTTGTGTGCTGGAGAAAGCAAGCCAGACGTTAGCTCAATTTAGAAAGTGATTCATGGTGAATGCCTTTTATTAAAAAACCGTGAAGTTTTCCATTTGACTATACTTTGATAATTTAGAATTAGGTAAAAAATCTCAACACAAAAGAAATCCTGATTACATTTCTGTATTCGTGTGGTCTCCCTTACCTGATTCAGCGGCTTGCGACTTTTCCCCGTTATGCTGGTCAAGAGTCATCAAGCACCCCGACGCTCTCCGCACATCCCATAGCTTCACCTTACTGTCAGCGCTAGGAGGACATCAGAGTTACAGTGACGAGTTCTTCACTACCTAGCACCATGCTGGTGCCCAATGGCTTCACTGTATTAGTGCAAATGTAGTTGTCAATTGTACTTTTGTGCTTTAGCCTTTCAGCAGATACGCTTTAATACCAGCCTAACATAGTGAAAAAGATTGCAAAGAAAAGTGATCTTCATCACACAGGACAAAATTCTGCTGCTCTTTATGGCAACATTTTTTTTTTTGGTCATTATTTATTTATTTATTTGAGAGCGACAGACACAGAGAGAAAGACAGATAGAGGGGGAGAGAGAGAATGGGAGCGCCAGGGCTTCCAGCCTCTGCAAACGAACTCCAGACGCATGCACCCCCTTGTGCATCTGGCTAACATGGGACCTGGGGAACCGAGCCTCGAACCAGGGTCCTTAGGCTTCACAGGCAAGCGCTTAACCGCTAAGCCATCTCTCCAGCCCAACATTTTTAATTATACAAGGATTTCCTCCTTGTGTAATTTCCTCAAGGCCCTGGTAAATTTGTTAAGATATCTTTTCAGTTATCTCAAATACTATGTAGACAATCAAGCAGTTAACTAAATTTATTCTGTTTGAGCATTTTTTTCCCCCCCGAGACAGGGTTTCACTTTAGTCCAGGCTGACCTGGAATTCATGATGTAGTCTCAGGGTGGCCTCAAACTCACACTGATCATCCTACCTCTGCCTCCCATGTGCTGGGACTAAAGGCATGTGCTACCACGCGGCAGGCTCTTTGAGCATTTTATTTGACATAAGTTTTGTCCCTATACTTCTTATATAAAAACTGAGAAGGGCAAATAATGAGGGAAATTTGTTTTATGTGTTCAAATCAATCTTTACCAGATATATGAAAGCAACATTTAATATCTCCTATAAACTAGACACTCATTTTAATTTTCCATCAAGCGAGTAAAAAAGGAAAAGCTAGCTCATTCATTAATTTCTAGGCTACTCCTAAAGAAGAATGGCAATAAAGCCCTCAGCAATATCACAACCCACTTGGTAGACCTACCCCACTTTAACAAAGTTGGACAATATATTTTATCAGCATTTTTTCTTTTACACGTATGTACAAACACATTTCTATAATCTTGATCCTTTTCACATATAAACACCAAACCTAGCTGGGATCTCGGCAAAAAGCTAGTATTTCCCACTCTAAATTTGGTTTTCTTTCTTTTTTTTCTTGGTTTTTCAAGGTAGGTTCTCACTCTAGCTCACCTGGAATTCACCATGTAGTCTCAGGGTGGCCTTGAACTCAGGAGGATCCTCCTACCTCTGCCTCCTTCCAAGGCATGTGCCACCACGCCAGGCTTCTTCCTTTTTGCTGGAAGAAAACATCTGCAGTGCTGGGTGTGGTGGCGCACGCCTTTAATCGCAGCACTCGGGAGGCAGAGGCAGGAGGACCACTGTGAGTAAGAGGACACTCTGGGACTATATGGTGAACTGCAGGTCAGTCTGAACTAGAGTGAGACCCTACCTCAAAAAACATAAACAAACAACAAAAAAATGTCCGCAGTGCAGTGCAGGGCGTGGTGGCCGCCTTTAATCCCAGCACTCGGGAGCCAGAGGCAGGAGGATCACCGTGAGTGTGAGGCTGCCCTGAGACTACAGAGTGAAATCCAGGTCAGTCTGAATTAGAGTGAGACCCTACCTCGAAAAAAAAATGTCTGCAGTGGGAGGTCTGACGATGTACGTATCTGAAACAGATTTGGACTTAACTAACTTAGCATGATCACCAGGTGCGTTCTGGTGCCGGTTCAAATTCTGGAGTTACAAGCTGAAGCTCCCTGGAGCAGACAACCTAAGTGCACCGCGCATGCGCCCACAGCCGCCTCCCGTGCAGCGCGGCTCTCCAGCCCACTGGCCAGACCGGAGATCTCAAATTTTAACACCACGTGCTGCAAAGAGGCTAAACGATGGAGACTAAAGGATGACACAGAGGGCTAGTATCCGTAAAAAGCAAAACAAAAGAAACAGTCCAGACACGGGTCTTCATAACAATAACATGAGTAGCTTTTTTTTTAAAAGCTTTATGAAAATATTTATATTAAAATATGTATTAAGGGGTAGCCCTGGTGTCAACTCCCAGTACACTTCCCAAAAGTGTTTTTTTTTAAATTTTTAAATTATTTATTTATTTGAGAGCGACAGGTAGAGGAAGAGAGAGAGAATGGGCGCGCCAGGAATTCCAGCCTCTGCAAACAAACTCTAGACGCGTGTGCCCCCTTGTGCATCTGGCTAACGTGGGACCTGGGGAACCGAGCCTCGAACCGGGGTCCTTAGGCTTCACAGGCAAGCGCTTAACCGCTAAGCCATCTCTCCAGCCCCCAAAAGTGTTTTTTATCAAAGTCTTTTTTTATTTGGGGAGGAGGGCTGAATTCTGCAGATCAAAGCAGATCTTTTTTTTTTTAATTTATTTATTTGAGAGCGACAGACACACAGAGAAAGACAGACAGAGGGAGAGAGAGAATGGGCGCGCCAGGGCTTCCAGCCTCTGCAAACGAACACCAGACGCGTGCGCCCCCTTGTGCATCTGGCTAACGTGGGACCTGGGGAACTGAGCCTCGAACCGGGGTCCTTAGGCTTCACAGGCAAGCTCTTAACCGCTAAGCCATCTCTCCAGCCCCAAAGCAGATCTTAACGCCACGAGCAAGTGCTCCGCTCCTGCGGCACAAGAGCACCGCCTCTCATCGCCCCTTCCTCGTTTTGGGGTGCTCTTCCTCATTCTCGGCTCCCGTTCCGCCCTCCCCCGGGCTCCGGCAGCACCCTTCCCGCGGCTCGGGGCCTGGCACACGCCCGCGCCGTGCAGCGCCGCTGCCCCTCCGCGGCCTCCCCGTGCCCAGGGTCACTCCCGACGCGGGCCGCGCCCTCCTGCCACATCCGTCAGCAGACGCCGCTGCAGGTTGGCATTTCTTGAGCTTTGCCGGCAAAGCTGCAAACTTAAACGCATTCAAACCCCACTTCCCCGTTTCCAGTTAGACTCACGGCGTCCTGATGTCAAATCAAGCCTCGCTTTTCTGTCTGCTATTGATGCTGCCCTCTGCTGGTCTTCAGGGTTCCCGTCCCTACACTTAAATTTCTTGAATAAGGGACCCTCACCATCCAAACCACCTCACTCACTCCTTCTGAACCCCAAGTCCAAGCACTCCCAGCCTTCTTTTCTGCCACACTTACTAGAAATGACCACCACGAAACAAGCCACTCACTTCTGAACGGCATGTCCAAGTACTCCTGCCCTCTCTTCCTACGTCACACTTGCTAGAAGTGCGCCCATCGCAGCCTTTTTTCCAGCGTGGCCCTGAGTTTCCCCTTTAGACTCTCGGCTTCCTGAAGTGTAAGTCACCCGAGTCTCTGGCGCAGTGCCTGGCACGATATGACAACCAAATTATCACCAAACTGAGCTGTGGAGCTGGCTCAGTGGACAAAGCGCTTGCTGTGCACGGTGAGGACTGAGTGTGGGTCCCCAGCACCCACATAAAAAGCCCGCCACATTCCCGGAACCCTGGCCCTGCACAAGTGGGGGTGGTGGCCTCCCCCTCCCTAGGACTTGCCAGCTAGGCAGGCTGCACTGGTGAGCTCTAGGTTAAAAATGGGAGGCCCTGTCTCAAAAGGAGCAGAGAGGAGCTGAGGAGATAGCTCAACAGTGACAAGCTCTTGTTCACAAGCCTGACTCTGGAGTTCTGATCCCCAGAACCTGCATAAAGCTGGGTGAGGGGGTTTCTGTGATCCCAGGTGCCCTATGGTAAGGGGAGGCAGAGTCAGAAAAATTTCAAAGTTCACAGGTCAGCTAATGTGGCATGATCAATAGCAACAAAACAAAACAAACAACCACAAAAACCAAGAGAGAACTTGTCTCAAGTGAGGGGGAGGGCAAGGATTGATACTTCAAGGTTGTTCTCTGACTCCACACATGGAGAGTTACTGAGGAATGCAGCCCTTGTCAACCACTGGTGCCCACATAAGTGTACATACATACATACGCGCCCACACACATGCAAAACATAATAGAAAATTTAATCAGTGATTGGATGGATATTTTGTACCAAACTCAAAATAATTCTAGGCTATGAGAGTACACAGTGCATTCCAGGTCAGCCTGGGCTAGAGTGAGACCCTACCTCAAATAAAGAAAAACAAAAACAAAAAACTAGCCTAGAGAAACTGGATAAAAATGCCAATCAAACTAAGAGTGGTATATTTTCAAGTACAAAAATGAAAACACAGTTGTTTTAATTTGCATTCTCTCATATATTTACCTGTTTTCTTTTTGATCTAAAAGGTGAACAGCTTACAAGATGGATGGTGAGGGTTAACATGCAAAGGAAGATTTCTCTGATGACCTGAATTAAAAATCTCTAACTCAGAATTTTTTTGCAAGAACTGACAGGTTGAAATATCTAGTTTATATGCTTTCAAATTGCTTACTTACTTTTTGTTGCTAATCACATTAAGACAATTATATTGAATCTTACCTTGCAGTTGCCAAGATATAGTCGGAACGTGGTGACCAGGAAACTGCCAAAATTTCCTGTCTGTGACCTAAAAATACAATTGTAAAAAATGTCTTATAGGGCTGGGCATGGTGGTACATGCCTTTAATCCCAGCACTTTGGAGGCAGAGGTAGGAGGATCGCTGTGAGTTCAAGGCCACCCGAATTCCAGGTCAGTCTGGGCTAGAGTGAGACCCTATCCTAAAAAACAAAACAAGTCTTATAGGGATGGAGAGATTGTTTAGTGGTAAGGCGCTTGCCTGCAAAACTAAAGGACTCAGGTGTGATTCCCCAGGAATGCAGATAAACAAAGTGGTAAATGCATCTGGAGTTTGTTTGCAGAGGCTGAAGGCCCTGGCCAACCCATTCTTTCTCTCAAATAAATATAATAAAAGAACTTTAAAAATGTCTTATAAGTATTTGAAAACTCAAAAGCTAACAAGTTTGCCTGATTCAGAAAAAAGAAAGAGCTGGGCGTGGTGGCGCACGTCTTTAAATTCCAGCACTTAGGAAGCAGAGGTAGCAGGATCACCATGAGTTCAAGGCCACCCTGAGACTACCAAGTGAATTCCAGGTCAGCCTGGGCTAGAGCGAGACCCTACCTTGAAAAACCAAAAAAAAAAAAAAAACAGATAAAAGAAAGAATGAATCATCAGAGTGAATAGATTTGAACATCTATTCTAGTAATCTGTGTTATACGCTAATGTGAAGTCTGCGAGGGCATGTTAATATATGGAGTTTTAATATAAAAAGGTTAGTTTTGCTTTGGAAAAGAGGTCAGAACAAGTGAGTGCTTTTTAAAAAAATATAATTATCAGCCTATGTCAGTTAATTACTATGTCAGTTACTAACCTCTACAATAAAAGCCAACTGCAATCAAATATAAACAATTTAAAGGAAATATTTCCCAATTTTTCATAAAAGAAAAGAAAACCTGATTGAATAAAACATTTGCTTTGCCAGGTGTGATGGCACACTCCTTTACCATGAGTTCCAGGCCAACCCAGGTGCTACAGAGTGAGTTCCAGGTTAGCCTAGGCTAAAGTGAGACTCTGCCCAAAGATTTAAAAAAAAGAATTATTTGGTTACTGAAAGCACAGATGTTAACTTTGTAGGATAGGTGATTTCAACACTTTAGTGTTACATAACTAAAACATTCAAATTATAAGCCTTATTTGTCTAGCTTATTATCAACAGAAATTCATAAAAATACAAAGCCTACCCATTTCACCAAATTTTTCTTGGTATATTTATTATATTTCTCAGAGATGAGTAAAAAATATATACTTCTGAATTATATTCTAACATTTCATTGCTTAGACTTAGACAATTTAATACTGATAAAAATTAGCTACACAATGATGGAAGTTGTGAATAAAAAAAATTAGCTAGGCTGGGTGTGGTGGCACATGCCTTTAATCCCAGCACTGGGGAGGCTGAGGTAGGAGGATTGCCGTGAGTTTGAGGCCACCCTGAGACTCCATAGTGAATTCTAGGTCAACGTGGGCTAGAGCAAAATGCTAGCACTAAAACAAAACAGAACAGAACAACAAAACATTAGCAAACAATTTTAAGTAATGTACCTTTCCTAATATCTATACTAATAAAAATGTTTTCTCCTAAAGTCACAATCTTAAGATAGTGACCTGTTTCACTGTTAGTTTTGCATTAGGTCTTCTGTTTTCCATACAGCTTCCCTTAGGCCACTGGTCACAGGAATATCTCCTCAGTGGTTTGTGTTGATAAGAATAATGCACAGAAGGTCCTTTATTCTCTGCTGACTTAACGACCAGCACAAAATACATCAGTCATGTCATTTACAAAGAATATATTGTTCACGATTTTCTATTGAATGGCTGACTCAAAGGAGTAGTTGTTCCAAATAATAATAATAATAATAATAATAATAATAATAATAATAATAATAAACTACCTTGTAGAATGTGAGAACAGGATCCAGACTTTAAGTCACAAAGTTGTACTTTGGGTCCTTTAGTACCAACTGAAAAAAAAAAAATTTAACATAATTTTGTCATAAATCATCATCAAATGGAAACGGTCACATCACTACTATACGCAGAAACATAAAAGCATGCATTTCAACTATTTGTTAATGTTTACAACTAGAAAAATATTTAACTGTGTTTATATTTTAGCAGGACCAGAATCGACTCTACTATTGCATTATTGTTTTTAAAAGTTACAGATTTAGCCGGGCATGGTGGTGCACGCCTTTAATCCCAGCACTGAGGAGGCAGAGGTAGGAGGATCGCTGTGAGTTCGAGGCCACCCTGAGACTCCATAGTGAATTCCAGGTCAGCCTGGGCTAGAGTGAGACCCTACCTCAAAAAACCAAAGAAAAAACCAAAACAAAAACACACACACAAAAAAGTCACAGGTAGCACAGAGAAGGCAGAGAGACCTATGTTCCTGTCCTTCACCCAAATTACCCCAATGACCATGTTAGGTAACTAAAGTTCAATATCAAATTTGTATTAGCAAATTTATTAGGAAGTTGCTATTAACGATTTGAGTATTTAGTGTGTGTGCGTGTGCATGCGCATGTGGAGGTCAGATGACAACCTGAGGTCTGTGCTTCACGCTCTTGGAGGCGGGGTCTCTTGCTGCTACAAAAGAACTGCAGACTGCAAAGAGCGTCACACTATCTGGCCCGTGAGCTTCAGAGCCTCCTGGCTCTGCCTCCCACTGTCCCAGGCACACTGGGATCAGAGGCATGTGCCACTCTGCCTCGGCTAGTACATGGGCGCTGGGGAATTGATCCTGGGCTGGCGACTTTTTAAGCAAGTACCTTTAACCACTGGGCCATCTCTCAGCCACTATTATTACCAGTTTAAATGTGTGTGGATAACGTCTAGTTCCTGGACATAATAAATAAATTTTACTTCAACAGCTTAGTTCTTCCAAGTTCATTTTATCTTTCTATTACTCATAATAGATTCTCAGGAACTCTGGCCCAGCCTGACACGGACCTAGGAAGACGTCAGTGCCCACTCTTCTTCTGTAGAGGAAGCAGCTTCATGATGCCCCAAGGGGTGACCCAGGAAGGCATGGAAATCATGGGATCACAAGGTACCAGACATACAGAAACACACATACATATAAAATGTAGGATTCACATAAAGCACACAGTATTTTTAAAAAATAAACGTGAACTTTACCTGGGTTAAAATTCCCTATCAAAGCTAACTACAAGATGGATAAAAATTTCCATTATGTCAAAGGGCAGAAGGACACAGACACGAACCTGCTATCAGACAGTGCTTGGTGGCCACTGGAGACATCTGATGACTATAAACTGTCTCTTCAAAATTAAACGTGTCGGCCGCCTGTTGAGCAGAAGATTGAACAACTGTAAAACCAAAACAACAGATTTTCCCCCTCACATTTTCACATATTTAGTAATTTCTAAGTTGGCCATTAGCAACTTATTGATATAAACATCCCAGAAATTAAGACAAGGTGGCATCTGGCTCACCACCTCCCCTCAGCGCCACCCGAAGAGCAGTATTTCCACCCACACTCTCGCCGGCCACTGCCCTCAGGTCCCGCAGCCTAAGCTCCTGCACCAGGGCCGCCACCCCTGCCTCACAAGCACGGGTTTCTCCCAGGACGTGTGAACAAGCCCTGGCATCGCTGTCAGCTCCTCCTGCCCACTTCCTTTTCTCTCGGGCTTGAATTCCGAAGTATCACACATCACTTGCTAGTCTATTCAATCTGCTGTTATCCCTCCATTTGTCAAGACACTGACCCAGGCTGTTACGCAATATCCACTTTTAAAAAATGCATTTATAACCATGCAGACTTACAAAAGAGCAGGCTAACTTCTTTCTTTCTTTTTGGTTTTGCAAGGTAGGGTCTCACTCTAGCCCAGGCTGATCTGGAATGCGATCCTCCTACCTCTGCCTCCCAAGAGCTGGGATTAAAGGCGTGTTATTTCAGAGAAAGAATGAGGCACAGACACAAGAGGCAGAGGGTGTTCCAGGGCCTCCAGCCACTGCACATGAACTCCATGTACATGTGCCCCCTTGTGCGTCTGGATTATGTGGGTCCTGGGGAAACGAACCTGGGTCCTTTGGCTTTGTAGGCAACTGCCTTAAGTGCTAAGCCATCTTTCTAGCCCTTCTTCTTCTTTTTCTTAATTTTTTTTTTTTGGGGGGTAGGGTCTCACTCTAGCCCAGGCATTTTTTAAAAATATTTCATTTTCATTTGAGAGAAAAAGAGAATGAGAACAGGAGCACCAGGGCTCCTAGCCACTGCAAACGAATTCCAGATGAAAGTGCCTCACTGTGCATCTGGCTTATGTGGGTACTGGGAAATTGAACCTGAGTCCTTATGCTATGGAGGCAAGATCCTTAACCACTAAGCCATCTCTCCAGCCAAGGCTTTCCTGTTTGCTTGTTTTTCGAGGCAAGGTATCATTCTAGACCACGCTGACCTGGAATTCACCATGTCGTCTCAGGCTATCCTTGAACTCATGGCAGTCCTTCTACCTGGGCCTCCTGAGCGCTGGGATTAAAGGCTTGTGCCACCACGCCCGGCTTAAACTTGTTTTCTGAAGTATAAGTGTTTTGAGTGCACTCTGGGATGGTAGCGCTAAGGTAGCAGAGGTCTGTGACCAGCATGCCTATGTTCTGCTAACTCTGTTCACAAAAAGAATGTCCACGGCTGACACGTGGCCAACCCTGCTGCGCCTCAGGTGGAGAGAACCCTACATCGAGCACACTGGTGTCACTAGAAAAGATCTTTTCGGGGACTAGGGAGGTGGCTCAGCTGGGAGAGTGCTTGCTGTGCAAGGGCAAGATGGTGTGCAGTTAGGAGGCAGAGAGGCTAAGCTTCGGAGCAAGCCGGGCCGCTGGACTAGCTGAATAGGTTTCAGTGAGACCCTGTCTCAACAAGATGCCCAGCAAAAGGGAGTTGCCTGATGTTAATTGCTTATTTCCACATACACACACACACACACGAATACTTACACATACATGCATGCACACCTTACACACTCATGAAAAATGAATTCTAATAATTTGTACACTCTTTGTTGTTTTTTGTTCTTTGAGGTAGGGTCTCACTGTGGCCCAGGCTGACCTGTAGTTCACTATGTAGTCTCAGGGTGGTCTTGAACTCATGGCAATACCCCTACCTCTGCCTCCCAAGTGTGTGCCATGCCTAGATGACTTTTTTAAAAAATTTTTTTGTTTATTTTTATTTATTTATTTGAGAGCGATAGAGAGAGAAAGAGGCAGATAGAGAGAGAAAGAATGGGCGCGCCAGGGCCTACAGCCATTGCAACGAACTCCAGACGCGTGCGCCCCCTTGTGCATCTGGCTAACGTGGGTCCTGGGGAATCGAGCCTTGAACTGGGATCCTTAGGCTTCACAGGCAAGTGCTTAACCGCTAAGCCATCTCTCCAGCCCTTGGTTTCTTTTTTTAAAGACATAGCACTATTTTCTTTTCAATGTGAGTATGAGTGTGTGTAGGCAGCTGCACACGCATGTATGTGCATGTACGTGCATGGGTGGAGGCCGGAGGGCAACACTGGGTGCAGTTTCTCAGGCACAGCCCATGTTCTTTTCAGACAGGGTCTCTCACTGGCCTGAAGCTGGCCAATTACTTAGAGACTGGCTGGTCAGTGAGCCCCGGGAGCCTCCCAGTCCAGTTCCCAATAGAGCCCTTGCTCCCATCTTCAGCCTCATGAGAACACCTTCACTGTCCCCATTCCTGTTGGCATCCTGCACTTATGAGGATAACAGTCAGTCCTCCCCCTCCCCGACCTCGTGACCTAAGCCCCCACCAGGAGTTACATACTGTGTTCTAGAGCTTTGCCAGCCCCGTCTCCAGACTTTCCCAAGGACTTCAGAACCACTGTGTCAGGTCAGTCACAGCAGAAGCCCTACTTCTCTGTTATCACAATTACTGTAAGTTATTTCTCTGTTGCCAAGACCAGAAGGCCTGACAAAACAAGGAAACAAGGAAGGAGAGTGTATTGTGACGCGGTGACAGGCACAGTGAAGCAGAGCAGCTCACACGAGACGCTCACTCTTTCTCCACTTGAAGTTTAATTAATTAATTTGGTATAGATGGCAAGAGAGCCTAATATTCAGACTGTGGCATGATTATTACTGGTTGTGTTTAGTCAGATTTAGGGAGAACCAGGTATAAACAGCAGAGAAGGGGACTAGAGAGATGGCTTAGAGGCTAAGCTGCTTGCCTGTGAAGCCCTAGGACCCATATTCAACTCTCCAGATCCCACAGAAGCCAGATGCACAAAGGTGAGGCAAGTGCAAGGTCACACATGCCCACTAGGTGGCATAAGCATCTGGAATTTGATTGCAGAGGCTGAGGCAGTGGGTCAATTCTCTCTCTC
This sequence comes from Jaculus jaculus, assembly GCF_020740685.1. Taxonomy (NCBI): domain Eukaryota; kingdom Metazoa; phylum Chordata; class Mammalia; order Rodentia; family Dipodidae; genus Jaculus; species Jaculus jaculus. Next base: position 17,378,514 of record NC_059121.1, on the reverse strand, counting down.
TAAAATAAAAGAAGGGAAGGAACTGACAGATACTGACTGAGTCTGGTCAAAAACTCAAAAATCTCCAACATGAAAGTTGAAGCCAGGGAAGATGCGGCTGTTACTCAGACAGTGGGAAACTGGTCAGACCCTGCGACTGTAGGCTCTAGGGTAAATTAAAACTCACTTGAAATACTCTCTTTGAGACGAGAGAGAAGCCAGGGTATCAGGCTCAAAGAGAACCACCGAGGAAAATGTTTTGGCACTTGGGTGCAAAGCCTATTAACCTGGGTGTGATTTCTCACTAAGCAGTTTTAAAGCCAGATGCACAATGGCATGTTCGTTTGCAGTGCTAGAGGCCCTGGCATGACATTCTTCTCTCTCTCCTTGCTTGTATATAAATAGGTAAAAAACATCTATTTTAAAAAAGGGGCCGGAGAGGTGGCTCAGCCATTAAGGAACAGGTTTTCCTGGGTTCAGATGCCCAAGCACTCAAGAGGACAGTGCAGCCATGGCTGGTGTGCCCGTGAGAGCCTTTGTAGAAAGGCTGGGTTGAGAAGCGATGCACCTGTGGGAAAGAAACACGCTAGGAGGTTTAATGCTCTAGATGTGTAGTGAAGGTGAGGGAAGAGAAAAAGAGGAAATACAAGGCCAGGTATGGCATTGCACTGCTTTACACGCCTTTAATCCCAGCACTCAGGAGGCAGAGATAGAAGGGTCGCTGTGAGTTTGAAGCCAGCCTGAGAATACATAGTAAATTCCAGGTCAGCCTGGGCTAGAGTGAGACTTTACCTTGAATAAAATAAGATAAAAAGAGGAAATAGTAAGTCTGAGAATGCTTGTCAAGGTTTTAAGACTAAATATATGAGGAGTGATCACACTGGCTTTAAGTACATTAAACTTGAAAAATGATACTACATGTAGAGACCTTTTATAGGCAAGGAGAGAGAGAGAAGGCTGAGGGGAAAGATTCTGACCAACTGTCATATAATTACTACCTCCTACTGTTGCTAAGCTACAAGATCAAAGCTTTTACACCATTAGGGTTGAGTCCAATTTTTATTGCTAAGGCCACAGTTTTCAAGTAATAAAGATAATAGGCGACAATTTCTGAGGGCTGATGGCATGCTAGGCACTGTGCTGTATGTTGGTTCATTTAACCCTGACAACGATTCTGTAAAGTGTCACCAGAACCTTCCCTTACAGGTGAGGAGACTGACATGAAGAATGCCTCTGGCGGTGTTCCATGGATGCAGCTAGCCAGGGACATAAACTCTAGCACAACTTTCATAACTAACACGAAACACGTCTGGGCAGATAATCACACTAAAATGGCTAAAGACTAAATTTTCTTTCATTTCACATAGCAAACTGGGAAGGTGTTAATGCACTTACCTGAAACCTATTTGTATCCCATACTTTCAGAGTCTTATCAAAGGAGCTGGAAGTGAACATGCCTGTGTCATGAGGATACCACTGCACTGTCTCCACACTGTAACTGTGCATGTCACGGTGGCTTCTACAAACGAGAATCAGCATTTAGAGATGACAGGCCCGGGCAAGTTTCAAACGTAATGGAGTATGAACACGTGAACGTCTACACTGGATCACATGCCTGTGTCCTAACTGTTTGGGGGAAGAGAATGTCTAGGCATCTTTTCTTTTTGTTTTCTTTATTTATTAGAGACAGAGGGAGAGGGAGAGAAAGAGAGAGAATGGGGATGCCAGGGCATCCAGCCACTGCAAACGAACTACAGACACATGTGCCTCCATGTGCATATGGATTACATGGGATCTGGAGAGTCAAACCTGGCTCTTTAGGCTTCCCAGGCAAATGCCTTAACTGCTAAGGCATCTCTCCAGGCCTTTCTAGGCATCTTTATAATCAAGTTCCAAAAACGTGATGTGAAGGTGTCTTCTAAGGCACATAATAATGTGGCTGATCTCTCATTCCCACATTATGCACACCATGGAGGAATGGCAGGCTACAGCAGACAACTTCTTTCTTGGTGTGGGCAGTTGTTTGTCCTGACTAGCAGCACGGCCTCTTTGTCTTTTTAAAGTATTTATCACCATCATAATCATTAGAATTGTTGAGCACTTCTCTAACCTCCATGGAGTCCCTCACAATCCTGCTTCTCACTCCATCACACACCCATGGAGTCCCTCACAACCCTGCTTCTCACTCCATCACACATCCATGGAGTCCCTCACAACCCTGCTTCTCACTCCATCACACACCCATGGAGTCCCTCACAACCCTGCTTCTCACTCCATCACACACCCATGGAGTCCCTCACAATCCTGCTTCTCACTCCATCACACACCCATGGAGTCCCTCACAATCCTGCTTCTCACTCCATCACACACCCATGGAGTCCCTCACAATCCTGCTTCTCACTCTATCACACACCCATGGAGTCCCTCACAATCCTGCTTCTCACTCCATCACACACCCACGGAGTCCCTCACAATCCTGCTTCTTATTCCATCACACACCCATGCAGTCCCTCACAATCATGCTTCTCACTCTATCACACACCCATGGAGTCCCTCACAATCCTGCTTCTCACTCCATCACACATGCATGGAGTCCCTCACAATCCTGCTTCTCACTCCATCACACACCCATGGAGTCCCTCACAATCCTGCTTCTCACTCCATCACACACCCATGGGGTCCCTCACAATCCTGCTTCTCACTCCATCACACACCCATGGGGTCCCTCACAATCCTGCTTCTTACTCACCCATGGAGTCCCTCACAATCTGCTTCTTACTTGATCACACACGCATGGAGTCCTCACAATCCTGCTTCTTACTCTATCACAAAAGAATACAATTGCTGGATACCTATGTGATTTATTCTTATTTTTTTAAAAATATTTGCAATAAAGAAGGGAGAGAAAATCTGCACCCAGGGCTTCTTGCTACTGGATTCTAGAAGCATGCACCACTTTGTGTATCTGGCTATAAGTGGGTAACTGGAAAACTAAATCCAGACTGTCAGTCTTTGCAAGCAAGTGCCTCTATTCGCTCAACCCTCTCTCCGTCCTTGATTTGCCATTCTTATATAACCCATCAACCACGTGAAATGTTGGAGTCCTAAAAGATGCAGTATATTCTCTGAATTAGGGATCAGCACAAAATGTCATCTTATTAAATTGTAATGTGGCTGTTGATTATATATGTATATATAATGTGTATGTGTGTATAGGCCAATCTGGTGTACTGAGTATTATCCTCGGGAAGACCATGCCTTTTTTTCCTTTTTGGGACAGGAGCTCTTGTTGGCCTGCAGCTTACCAGTTAGGGTAGACTGTGACTCAGTGAATTCCAGTCTTCTTTCTATCTCTACCTACTTAGTGCTAGGGTCACAGCTGCATGCCACCACATGGCATTTTCTCATGGATCCTTCTTCCTCACCACAAGGGATGCACTTTAACCACTGAGGAACCTCCCCCCACCCGAGAGATAGTTTTGAGAGAATGAAGGAAATTTGAACACTGGATGTTTAATACCAGGAATTCCGGTATATGTGAGTGGCACTGCGGTTATGCTTAAATTTTTATATGTTTTAGAGATACAAATAAGTAAATATGGATCAAATGATGTTACCTAGGGTTTACTTAAAGTAATGCTACAAGTGGATGAGTGTGCGGTAGAAACCAAACAAGATGGTTATGAATGCTGAGGCTGGGTGATGGATAAATAGTTCATTATACTAGTTGCTACTTTCGTACTTGTGGGAATTTTCCCATAATGAAACTACTGTAACCCTATGCAGACTGGATCACCACAGACTCTTATTTCCCAGAGTGAAAGCCTGAGTCCCAACATTAGATAGCACATGTTTAGTCTCAGCACTGAGGCGGCTCAGGTAGGAGGATCTCAGTGAGTTCAAGGACAGCCTCGGGCTACAGAGTGAGTTCCAGATCCGCCTGGGCTAGAGTGAGAGCCTGCCTCAAACTCCCCTCCCCCTAAAAATCCCTTCCAAAAAGATTCCCAATAAAACAGTAGTAGATAACGGACCTTGAACATTTGTGGTGCTGTGTGAAGGAGCAAGAACATGAAGCAAAGCCTAAAGGTGTGTCCTGGCCTTGAGACAGTTGCGAAAACAGACTGTAGTGACTACCATGGATCCTTTTTCTTTGCTATGTATGCATTTCTATGTTTTCTTTCCCGGCCTTGCCATCGTTCTATGTAAGTAAATTATATACTTCAGTTCACAGGTTACATAATAGCAGACAATTTATTAGGCTATGCCAGGAGTTTTAATATATTTTATTTTTACTTACTTGAAGAGAGAAAGAGAATGGGTGTGTCAGGGGCTCCAGCTGCTGCAAATGAACTCCAGATGCATGACCTTGTGCATCTGGGTTACATGGGTCCTGGGGAATAGAACCTGGGTCCTTTGGCTTTGCAGGCAAGAGCCTTAATTGCAAAGCCATCTCTCCAGCCCAGCTTTTTTTTTTTTTTTAAAATATATACACATAGACTTGTGCTCTTTTTCTTATTATCATCCTGAGTGTTACGCACTCAAATTCCTGCTGCTTGCAGGGAAGATCCTTGTTTTGTTGAAGAGCAAGGCCCGTTTTTTTTTTTTTCCCCATATAAAGCAAGGACTCCAGAAAAGCAAATCCTAGGCCCTTGTATAACATTTATATAGTAGACACAAAGGAGATAGAATATATGCAAATAAAATTCTGCTATTTAATAAACTTCATGTTAAATTTTCAGTTAACATAAAATATGATAAAAATGAGTCAAATTAACATAACTTATCTTTTTTTTTTTAAATGTAGGAGAAATATACTACTACTCAACCTCTACTGTAAGGTTGGCAGCCCTGAGAACTCCTTTTTTTGGTGTAGCATGTTATGGATGTATTCCTCCTCCAAAAGCAATGAGGAGAAGGCATTTCCACATGCAGTAATATAAGTATCTTACAGTTTAGAATTTAATTCTTTTTAGAGAGAATGACAGAGCAACAGAGAGAGACAGACAGACAGACACAGTGGGAGAAAGAGTTGGCACACCGGGGCCTCAGCCATTGCAATTGAACTCTAGATGTTTGTGCCACCTAGTGTGCATGTGTGACCTTGCACTTACATAACCTTTTTATGTGTGGCTTATGTGGGATGTGGAGAGACTGAACACGGGTCTTTAGGCTTCATAGGCAGGCGTCTTAAATGCTAGCCCATCTCTCCAGTCCTTAATTTTTTTAAAGGAGGGACAGGGGAAATGTGTATGTGGACTCTGTGCCTCTTATAAAGCAGGTCCCGCAGGATTCGTGTGGCACTCCTGACACAAGGCAGGCTTGTGACGCTCACACTGACCGTCAACTTGACACGACACAGAGTCATCGAAGACGTGCTCTCGACTAGGTTAGCCTGTGGCACTGTCGTGACTGTGGCGGCACTGCTCCATGGACCGGCACCCTACCGTACGTGACAAGAAGAGGCTGGACAGCAGCATCCATTGCTCTCTTCTGCTCCTCACCACTGGCATGCAACCAACTCCCGTTGCCATGCCCTCCCTGGTTTTTGTCTGGAGTTCTGTCTCAGCAGTGGGGTAACTGGTCAGCACTCCCGTTGCCATGCCCTCCCTGGTTTTTGTCTGGAGTTCTGTCTCAGCAGTGGGGTAACTGGTCAGCACTCCCGTTGCCATGCCCTCCCTGGTTTTTGTCTGGAGTTCTGTCTCAGCAGTGGGGTAACTGGTCAGCACTCCCGTTGCCATGCCCTCCCTGGTTTTTGTCTGGAGTTCTATCTCAGCAGTGGGGGTAACTGGTCAGCACTGTTCTCAGCACTGCTACAGTATAGCGATGTCAATGTGCATGAAGCTTCTCTCCTGGGAAACACTTCCTCAGTGTCCACTCTCTCTGCCAACTGCACATCAGAAACAGATGACAAGGAAGACACAAAGGACCACAATGAAGCTACATTGATTAAAGATAATCTGGGGCTGGAGAGATGGCTTAGCTGATAAGAAGCATGCCTGCTAAGCCAAAGAACCCAGGTTTGACTCCCCAGGACCCATGTAACCCAGATGTACAAGGTGGTGCATGTGTCTAGAGTTCATTTGCAGGGGCTGAAGACCCTGATGTGCCAATTCTCTATCTGTCTCTTCCCCTAGTCTGACAGGCCAGTAGAGAACAGAGGGCTGAAGTGGATCAGCAATTAAAGGTGCTTGCTTGCCGAGCCTGTAGACCCAGGTTTGAGACCCTAGCACCCATGTAAAGCCAGGCACAAAAATTGGTACATGTTCAAAAAAAAAAAAATTTCAAAAATGGGTTGGAGACATTGCTTAGTGGTTAAGGAACTTGCCTACAAAACCAAAGGACCCAGATTGGATTCCCCAGGATCCACAAAGGGGTGCATGTGTATGGAGTTCGTTTGCAGCAGCTGAAGGCCCTGGTGCACCCACCCTCTCTCTCTCAAATAAATAAATAAAAAAATTGGTGAAAAGTGTTTGGAACCCATTTTCAATGGCAAGAGGCCCTATTGTGCCCTATCCCCAACACATGCAAATAAATAAATAAATATGGTTTGGGCTGGAGAGATGAACTTGCGTGCAAAGCCTGATGGGCCAGGTTTGATTGCCCAGTACTCATGTAAAGCCAGATGCACAACATGGCTCACACACATGAAGTTTGTTCACAGTGCAAGAGGCCTTGGCAGGCCTCTTCTCTCCTCTGCTTGCAAACAAATAAATAAAACATTACTAAAGAGCCAGAGACGTTCAGAGAAATAGCAATATCTATATATTTTTATTTTTAAATTTTATTTATTTATTTGCAAGGAGAGGAGAGGAGAGACAGAGAAGAAGACAGACAGAAAATAGGCATGCCAGGGCTTGTAGCCACTGCAAACGAACTCCAGACACATGTGCCCCTGTGCACCTGGCTTATGTGGGTCTTGGGGAATCAAACCTGGGTCCTTTGGCTTTGTAGGCAAATGCCTTAACCGCTAAGCCATCTCTCCAGCCCAAGAAGTATATTTTTTAAGTTAAATGTTTTTGAGTTGGTAGAGACAAAAAAGGATATGTGTGTTTGGTGAGGGGACTGCCCATATATTTATTATTACATCTAGTCATTACAAATTGGAAAACCCAATTTGTAATTAAAATTAGCTGATACATAAAAGGATCTCATACTAAGTGGTACTAAAAACAGCTACTGAGACATGCTTTGAAGGTATACAACAAAAATAATTAAAAGTTTTTTCAGGGCTGGAGAAACGGCTTAGTGGTTAAAGGTGCTTGCTTGTAAAAAGCTTTTGAAATATTCTTTAGAAAACTGGTACAAAGGCTATGTTTAGGGAAAGTCACACAATAAAAAAATCTATACTTGAATTTCAGATATATTCATCAAAGTATAAAGGGATACCCATGTAAATATGTCAACTGAAAAATTTGTATAAGCCAGTCGCATGACTGCCATTTTCATGTTTTGTATGCAATGCAAAAAACTTGTTCACAAATTCATGAATTACATTTCTAAATACACACCTGTCAATGGAACACACCGCTTTACATGTGTAATAAGGCTGTCTGCTGGAGTTCTCAAGGTCATAAAGTACAATCACACCATCTGAACCACCTGACAACATGCTGGTAATAAAAAAATTCGTATTAATCATTGTATAAAGTCCATTTATTTATAAATGCATATTTCCAAAACCTGATGTAAATCTAACCAAATATATTAAGATCATAAGTATAGTTAATTCTCACTAACACAGACTAGCATTTCTTAGCCTAATATTTGTAGAAGAGTGAATATAGAAAAAAAAATCAATCTATGATTTAGAGTTTACTTTCATGATTAAAGAGAGATGGTAGAAGTAAGATGGCAGACATATTTCTTTTCTATTTTTAGATTTTTTTTTTCTTTGAGGTAGTAGTCCAGGCTGATCTGGAATTCACTAAGGAGTCTCAGGGTGGCCTCAAACTCACAGCAATCCTCCTACATCTGCCTCCTGAGTGCTGGGATTAAAGGCCTTCACTACCATGCCCGGCTCTTTTCTATTTTTTAGAAGTATATTTCTTCTTCTTCTTCTTTTTTTTTTTTTGGTTTTTCGAGGAAGGGAAGGGGTCTCACTCTAGTCCAGGCTGACCTGGAATTAACTCTGTAGTCTCAGGGTGGCCTTGAACTCATGGCGATCCTCCTACCTCTGTGCCACCACACCTGGCCTTTAGAAGTATATTTCTTAATTAAGACAGTCTAGTACTACAACATCATGTTATTTTAAGTGTCTTATTTATATCTGTGCTAAATGAAAAAATGGAATTAGACCAGCTATTACCAATAATAGCTACCTAACCCTGGGCAAGTTTCAATATTTGAACATAAAACAAAGCTCCCTCCCCAAAAAAAAGAGTGTGAAAAGGGAAATTTTCACCTAAATTACAAAGTTAATGTGACAATAAAAGTATGAAGATAGTTTTCGTCCTTCTTTTATCAATTCATTCAACTTTATAGAGGTCCTAAAACATGTATGTCATTCTGCTAATAAACTGTGAACAAGACAGACATCATTCCTGTCCTGAATGTCAGTGAAATACCCAGATAGTACACACCATTATATAAATGGCTAGCAGTAATTGGGACCATTGTGATAACAAGTTAGGACTCAAGGCTGGGGTCCTTGATTATAATATTTAGATGGATACCTGCAGGAGGAATTGGAATTAGGTACAGAGGTGTGTGGAAGTAACAATCCAAATTCATTTTAGAAATTAAAAGAAGGAATGGGCTGCAGAGATGGCTTAGTGGTTAAGGCACAAAGTGTACATGTGTCTGAAGTTTATTTGCAGTGGCTGGAGGCCCTGGTGTGCCCATTCTTCCTCTCTCTCAAATAAATGAAAAAAAATATATATACATTTTTCCTTTTGTTTTTTTGAGGTAGGATCTCATTGTAGCCCAGGCTGACCTGGAATTTACTATGTAGTCTCAGGGTGGCCTTGAACTCACGGCAATCCTCCTACCTCTGCCTCCAGAGTGCTGGGATTAAAGGTGTGTGTGACCATGCCAGGTGATAAGATATTTTAAAAGAAGGAATGTATTGGTGAAGTGTGTAAGGGATAGCAGTAAGATTTCTCTTTCTTTCCCTTCTTCTCCCTCCCTTCCTTCTTTCCCTCTTCTTTTTACATTCAAGGGTTCCTTCCTTCCTTCGTGTGGGTGTATACATGGAGGCCAGTGGACAGCCTCGGGAGTCAGTACTCAGGCACTGTCTACCTTTTTGGAGACAGGGTCTCTCTCCTTGTCCTGGAACTCCTCAAGTAGGTAGAATGCCCGGCCAAGGAGTCCCAGGAAGCCACCAGAGCAGACTCCCCAGCTCTAGGATTACAAACACACACAATTTCATGTAGTTTCTGTGGACCAAACTCAGGCCCTTGTACTTGCAAGGCAAGTACTTTACTAACCATGCTCTCTCTCTAGCCTGAATTTGTGCTATTTGTTATAAATTTTAAGGTATTATCTAAAATCACCTTTGAGTCTGAAGTGGTGGCTACCTTTAGCTTTCCAGACAGCCAAAATATTTTCAGTTTAGAAAATAATAATAGGTGGTTAGCTGGATGTGGTGGTGTACACCATTAATCCCAGTACTCAGGAGGCAGAGATAGGAGGATCACTGTGAGACTAGCCTGGGATTACAGAATGAGTTCCAATGAAGGACTCAGGAAACAGACGCCATGACAGGCTTTGGAGTCCTCAGGAGACCTAAGTTTCTGTTTTCCGGCAAGGCCTAAGTTTTTATTTTCCAGTAAGGGTGAGTTTAACAGTTACTGGAAACTGATTACGCCATACATTTCTGTAGTCATTGTCTCAGGGTGGCCTTGAACTTAGGGCAATCCTTCAGCCTCTGCTTCTCGCATGCGCATTCTGGGATTAAAGGTGTGCACCACCACGCCTTCATTATTTCTTTTGACTCCCATTCAGAATACTGTTCATTTTTATTTTTTAAAGATTAAATTAGGCTGGGCATGGTGGCACATGCCTTTAATCTTAGCACTTCGGAGCAGAGGTAGGATCACTGTGAGTTCAAGACCAGCTTGGGACTAGAGTGAGACCCTACCTTGAAAAACCAGAAAAAAAAAAAAAAAAAAAAGGAAGAAAGAAAGAAAAGGGGGAGGGGGTTGGAGAGATGGCTTAGTGGTTAAGTGCTTGCCTGTGAAGCCTAAGAACCCTGGTTTGAGGCTTGATTCCCCAGGCCCCATGAGGGGTGCACACATCAGGAGTTCGTGTGCAGTGGTTGGAAGCCCTGGCGCGCCCATTCTCTCTCTCTCTATCTGCCTCTTTCTCTCTTTGTCTGTCCCTTTTGAATAAATAAATAAAAATAAACAAAATTAAAAACCTTTAAAAAGAAGTTCTATATTTAGTAGGTTTTGGACCAAATTTAAATAGTGCAAAATCTTAAGACAACTTAAATTTCGTTCTGCTATTATACAAAATATATTTACGCAATTGAAAATAGGTGCACCATTAAAACAGTCTTCATGAAGGTCCCAACCCCAATTCCTTTTCCTCCCTCAAAAATAACTAATTACAATGACTTTTACACTAACTACTAATTTTCAGAGTTCATCACTCAACTGTAGAGCATGAATAATACTAACTTTAGGTTTTAAAATTTTTTTTTAAAATCTTTAGTGCAGGTCTCCCATTTACCTTTCATCCCCCTTCCTCTCATTTCCCTCTCTTCCGTCCTGCACACCCATCTCAGACACTGATGACAGGGTTCAGGTGCTGTAACCATGGGAAGCCTACTTAACTCTGGTTCCTGTATTGTGATGTGGTGTCAGCAACAGAACCAATCCTGGGAACTAAAATTGATATATTTATATAACATATTACTATTTGCTATTACTACTGGTCATCATCAATCCTTAGGCTTATGTCTCTTTCTCTGATCTCAACTCTGGTAGAATCCTCAAGAGCTGGAGAATAGGAAACACCACAGATTCTTGTATGCTTGGAGATATACTCCTCTCCCCCAAACAAGAACAAAACAAAATCACCATCACTTCCTTGGATCTAAATCTCCAGGTTCAACTTGGTAATGGCGTGACTCATCTGACCTTATTTACGGGCAAGCCCTAGTTACAGGTTTAGTATGTGCTCCACCGTCTGGCATTGATATTCTTCTCTGAGACTCCTGCTAGGTGAATCTTCTTTGTCCATGGTCCACATATTTAGCTACCTTAAGTCCTTTCCTTTCTTTCTTCCTGTTTTGTCTTGTAGGTAGGGTCTTGCTGACCTGGAATTCACTATGTAGTCCCAGGGTGGCCTCCAACTCATGGTGATCCTCTTACCTCTGCTTCCTGAGTGCTGGGATTAAAGGTTTTCCTTCCTTTTTGATATTTAAATTTTTGCTTTTACCCACACTCTATTTGTAGCACATTCCATCTTTTATTTATTTACTTGGGTTCCTTCTGTTTTTAGTCTTTGTTTCTGAAATATTTTTCTTGAGTTTAATCACTTCATCATTAAGCTCTGATCACTGTATTTACATAACTGCTTCTTACTTTTGGTGGTTTTCAAGTATCATTTTAGTAATTCGCATCTGTCTTATGGCACATACCCATCTATTAGGATGTTGCTGTCTGAAGTGGAATTACCTCTTATTTCGTGTGCTCTCATCATTGTGTATGGACCTACATCATATCCTATTTTTGCTTCTAATTTTTCTACAATTTCAGAATTGAATCTTGATTATGAATTACGTTTAGGGCTGGAGAGACACCTTAGCAGTTAAGGCGCTTGCCTCTGAAGCCTAAGGAGCCAGGTTCAACTCCCTAGACGCACAAAGTGACACATGCACCTGGAGTACATTTGCAGTGGCTGGAGGCCCTGGTATGTGCGTTTTCTCCCTCTCCCCCCCCCCCTCTCTCTCTCTCAAGTAAATAAATAAAAATGTTTAAAAAATAATTGTGTTAAGCATTAGTATTCCACCTGCATAGATGGGGCAACTGAGGATTGGAAATGTCATGTAAATTGCTGAAAGTCATAAAGCTGATTGGTGGTAAAAGTAGGAGCAATCCCAGTAAAATAGTTTGCTTTAAACTTAATTTGCCAAATATTCATTTGCTTTTTGTATTTGTTTCCCATTAGACTCCTTGAAAGTAGCAGCTAGCCAGACATGCTGGTTCACACCTTTAATCCCAGCACTGGGGAGGGAGAGGCAGAAGGACCACTGTGAGTTCAAGGCTACTCTGAGACTACATAGTTAATTCCAGGTCAACCTGGGCTAGAGTGAAAAGCTACCTCGAGAAACCCAAAAGTAGCAGCTGTACTTCAAAACAGCACCTACCGACACATCTCAGGACTTAACAGCCTTCTGTATTCAAAGTAAGTTCCATACTCACTGATTTAATATTTGTGTCACAACTAAGAAACATTTCTCTGAAAACATTTTCTACGATTGATGTTTTGTATTTATTTAAAGTGAATGCCAGCCCAACAAATGCTACAATTCAGAATTTTTACTGATTTTTAAAAGATGTCTGGCAATTCATTTGAAAGTATGGGATTTTATTGCATCATAGTTAAAAGAAGCATAATAATATAACTACAGTAAACTTACTATCTCCCTTCCACAAGTTCAATGTCAAGGGTGTTGACTCCATGGTCATGGATTCTTTCAACATTTCGGTCTTTGTTCAATTCCAGTTCCAGTACCCTTCCAAAATGAAAAGAAAAAAGATAAAGCTTAACAATAGTAAAATCTATTAACATAAATAGTTCTCTAAGATTGCAAATAGTACAAATATCCTAAGGAATTCTTAAATCTTCTGCCACACATTTGAAGTTGTTTACCTTTGAAAATAGTTTCTTTAAGTCTTTAACATATCAAGTTACTAGTAAATACATGCAAAAACTTTCACCTGAAGCATCATCTTAAAGCACTGTATTTAAAGAGTTTTAGTTAAATTCTGGTAAATTTAACTATGGGAACCTAATGGACAAAAGTTTAAATTACATGATTCAAAAAAATTTTTTTTAATATTTTGTTTCAAAGAGAGAGAGAATGAATATGGGCATGCCAGGGCCTCCAGCTGCTGCAAATAAACTCCAGACACCTTGTGCATCTGCCTTACATGGGTCCTGGAGAATCAAACTTAGTCATTTTGGATTTGTAGGCAAACGCCTTAACCCCTAAGCCATCTCTCCAACCCCCAATTTTTTTTAAAGCTAATATTTATTTACTTGAGACCTAGAGAAAGAATGAATGAGTATGGGTGCCAGGTTCTCTTTCCACTGCAAATGAACTCTGGACACATGTACAACCTTGTGCATCTGGCTTACGTTGAGTACTAGGGAATCGAACCTGGGTCCTTTGCCTTTGCAGGCAAGCGCCTTAACTAAGCCTTCTCTTCAGCACTCAAACCGGTTCTTCTAAAAAAAGTTCACTTGTGTGCGTGCACATGCACACACATGTGCACCAGGGCCTCTTTCTGCTGCATATGAATGCTAGATGTTTATGTCACTTTTACAACCAGCTTATGTGGGAAGCTTGGGCATTGGACCTTGGCCATCAAGCTTTGCAAGCAAGTGTCTTTTACCACTGACCCATCTTCCTAACCTTAAAGATGTTTCTTAAATACAGGCAGAATTTTAAACCATGTTCCATGTAATAGTTAAGTAATTTAAATAGAGCGAATCCTTTTCTTCTTCTCATCAGAGCTCTTTCCCCAGAGTGTGGGACCAGTAATTACTGCTTTTAACTTGTCTTCACACTTGTGAGCTCATGTAAATGTATGGCATTAGAGGAAACTTAGAGTCCAGAGTTGTTGGCCAGAAGACCAAAATAGGAGTCCAAGGACAATTAGGAACATCAGACATGTCCCAGTTGAAGGTCAGGAAGGCAAGCCCATAACAATGGGTCACAATCTCCAGGATCATCCCTGAATGAAATATGCATCTAATCCCGAGTAGCATAGAAAAGATGTTGAGGAATGAACTAATCACCATGTAAGACAATGCCTGTCCACTGAGGGGGTGGGCCTGGGGCAGATCTGAAAAGGTTCTGGAAACTGAACTGACTCTGAAAACACAGCCCACTTACACACTGAACATATTCTTTTTTAAAAATTATTTTATTTCTTTGAGAGAGAGACAGAGATGGGGTGGGGGTGGGAGAGAATGGGCTAGGACTTTTAGCCACTGGAGGTGAACTCCAGATGCATGCGCCCCTTATGCATCAAGCTTATGTGTCTACTGGGGAACTGAACCCGAGTCCTTAGGTTTCACAGGCAAGTGCCTTAGTCATTAAGCCATCTCCCCAGCCCTAAACCTTATCTTACCCCCCACCAATGTCAGTTGGTTTAATGTGCACACAGCTGAATCTCATACAATGGTGAGATGAGAAGAAACACAGATATTACAAGACTATTGCCTCATTTTAGAACACAATGTTACAAAAAAAAAAAAAAAAAGAAAATGTAGAAAAAAGCCGGGTGTGGTGGGCACGCCTTTAATCCCAGCACTCGGGTGGTAGAGGTAGGAGGATCGCCATGAGTTCGAGGCCACACTGAGACTACATAGTGAATCCCAGGTCAGTTGGAACTAGAGCGAGACCCTACCTGGAAAAACAAAAAAAATAAATAAAAGACATTTTTTTCACTGACTGAAACAAAAGCCATGTCTCATCTCATAACAGCAATTAAAGTGTCCAGGATGCAGATCAGAATTATTCTGCTTGTGAAGAACGATGGAAATTTCACAGCTGGAGAGGTGACTTGGCAGTTAAGGCGCTTGCCTGCAAAGCCACAGGACCCAGGTTCCATTCCGCAGGACCCCACTTAAGCCAGATACACACGTGGCGCATGTGTCTGGAGCTCCTTTGCAGTGGCTGGTGGCCTCGACGCGCCCATTCTCTCTTGTTTTCCTCTATCTGGGTCTTCCTCTGTCTCTCAAATAAATAAATAAAAATAAAAACAAACATTGTAGAAAAAGAAACTTCAACTCAACGGGGAAAGACAAGCAACAGAAGCCACTGCGAAGAAAACCTGGGCTTCGGGATTATCTGTCAAAGACTTCACAGCAGGTGGTCATGAGAAATTTTATAATTTTAACTCCATGGGACTCACAGGTGGACTGGAACTGAGGGAGGCAAGAATCAGTGATCACGAAGACAAAGCAACTCTAAGTACACACTTGCGGAACCGATGCCTTCCAGTCTCCAGGTCTCTTGATTTATTTATTTATTCCCCATCCCACCTGCCCATTCGCTTTGCCGGGCTTCAACAACGCTCCCCGGGACAAATGCGTTTCTTTAACCTTGCACCCGTTCTCCAAGCAGGAGGCACACCGCAAGGACTTAACTCTTTTCTGCAAAGCTCCCCCAGGAAGACAGGATCTTCCTCCACGTGGACGGCGCGCGCCCGCACCGCTCCACCACCGCCAATGGCTCCACCTCCTCCCTGCCCTCCAGCCCTTGGTCCACGTTATCCCTCGGCTCGTGAGAGCAAAAGTCACAGGGTTCTTTACCTCCGTGTGGCCTGCGTCCTGCGGAAGTGAAGCGGGTCCAACAAACCCGCCTGTCGAGCGCCCAAGAAGCCCAACATGACGCCTCCCGGTCACCGGCTCGAGCCCTGGGAGCCGCCATGATAGAGCCGGCAGCGGGGCTCTTCGATTGGCCGAGCCGCCGCACCGCCGACCAATGGGGAGCGCCGTTACTGAGCGGGCGTGACGTAAGGCGCGGAGGGGGCGGGTGGGCCGAAGGAGTCGACCAATGGGAAGCGCAGTTACTAAGCAGGCGTGACGTACGCAGAGGGAGGGGTGGTGGGCGGTGCCTTCTGGAGCCGGTGGGAGGAGACTGTTGAGTGCGCACGCGTCCGCCGGAGGAAGTCTTCCGCGAGCCATGGGCTCGTCGCCGGGGTGGTTCCGCGCGCTGTGGAGGGCGCTGCTGTCCAGGGAGGCGAGAGAGCTCGTGGGCAGCGACCACCTGGGCAACAAATACTACTACGTCCCGTCGTACAAGAACTGGAGAGGTGAGGCCACCCAGGGTACCCTGGGCCTCGGGAGGCTGGCTCAGCTGCGTGCCCGCCGGTGCCCGGCTGCGGGGCCCGGCCCTGGAAGAGCTGTGCCCTCCTCTCCGGCTGTCCGCCTCGGTGGACCCCGCTCAGCGCACCGTCGTCCCCCAAAGGCCCCCTTCCTACCGGAGGCCGGCCCAGGCACCCCGGTCTTCTCCGATCCTCCCATTCCTGTCTGTCCCATGTCCTTATCAAGGTCACTTTTCGGAAAACTCGGCTGGAGGAGGCAGAGGCCCAAGGGGGGTGGCTGTGAGTTGGAGGCCAGCCTTGGGACTGCAGAGTGAGTGAGTGAGTTTCCAGGTCAGCCTGGGCTAGAGTGAGACCCAACCTTGGAACAAAACAAAACAAAACAGACAAAACCACGTGGCTCTTCTGCTGCTGCTTCTGGTGCAGAGTTCCTGCCTAGTAGCAGAGCCGGTTGTTGGAGGAGTTAGGGGCTGTCTCTGGCTGATTGAAGTCACGTCCGTGGAACTCACGTCATAATCTCTATTGTGTTATGTCACCGCAATGTGGAAGTCCTCAGACTTAGAGGGAAGTAAGGAATTGCGTTAGAATGTCAGCTCCGACCCGGTTAGCTGGAGGATCACAGACAACTGCCCTCAGCAACTCTGAAAAGTAAGAGAATACTAGTAATAGCCGGGCGTGGAGGCGCACGCCTTTAATCCCGGCACTCGGGAGGCAGAGGTAGGAGGATCGCCGTGAGTTCGAGGCCACCCTGAGAGTACATTGTGAATTCCAGGTCAGCCTGAGCCAGAATGAGTCCCTACCTCGAAAAACCAACCAACCAAACAAAAAAACCCAACTAATAATAACTGTAGACCTATTCCCAAACTGTTTTTACTTATTTCTCATTCAGTGCAACTATATTCAGTGGTTATTCCAGTCTGTTATTCTTGGCTTTTTTCTATCACCTTAGAATTTTTTTCCCCCTAGTGACTTTTTCTTTTAAAAACTGTTGAGGTTCAAAAAAATGAGAGAGAGATTGAGAACTTTTTCTGATACTATATGTAGATAAGTATACATTTTCTGGAATTTTTAGAAGTGGAGGTACATAGCATGTTTTCTGAATCCTTTGGGTTCTTCAATTCCCTATAATTATTTTGGATTCATTTTTACACAAGCCCAGCTGTTCTTTTTAAAGGGTAGTGTTCCAGTGTATGTATATGCCATAGCTTGCTTCATCCATTCACTTGTTTGGATTATTTACACTTTAAAACTATCACAGTATCCCTGTAGAAGTCTTGTATAGGCATATGTTTTCATTTTTCTTCATAAAATGTCTACAAGGAGAATGGCTGGGTCCACTTGCTGGTATGTGGCACTTTGTAAGAAACTGCCACCGTGGTACCATTTTACATTCCCATCTGCCATGTGTAAGAGTTTCGGGTGTTCCCTGTCCTCATCAACACTTGGGTATAGCCCCTCATCAATTTAGTCCATCTAGTTGGTGCATACTGGTATGTGGCATGTCATTTTTTTCTCTTCTCTTTTTACTATTAATTAGTAAGTTGCTTTTTAAAAATTTAAATACAAATTAAAGGCCTGGAGGGATGGCTTAGCGGTTAATGTGTTTGCCTGCAAAGCCAGATGCGCAGGGGGTTGCACGTCTCTGGAGTTCCTTTGCAGTGGCTGGAAGCCCTGTTGCGCCCATTCTATGTCTCTTCTTCTTTCTCTGTCAAATAAATAAATAAATAAAAATAAAAAATATTAAATACAATTTAAAGGTGGCGTTTTACTTTGATACATATTTAACATTTTTTAAAAAAAAATCAGTTTTATACATTTATTTTAAAATTTATTTGCAAGCAGAGAGAGAGATAACGAGAAGACAGAGGGAAAATGGTGTGCCAGGGCCTCTAGCCACTGCAAAAGAAATCCAGAAGCATGCACCTCTTTGTGCATCTGGCTTACATGGGTACTGGGAAATCGAACCTGGGTCCTTTGGGTTCACAGGCAATGCCTTAACTGTTAAGCCATTGCTCCAGCCCCACATTTATTTATGAGAGAGTAAATGGGTGTGCCAGGGCCTCTAGTCACTGCAGACAAACTCCAGACGTATGTGCCACCATATGCATCTGGCTTAGGTGGGTGCTTGGATCCTTAGGCTTTGCAGGCAAGGTCATTAACTGCTAAGCCTCTGCACTTAACATTTTAACACATTTAAGATTCACATAGCTATCAAGATTGGAATATAGAACAGTGTTCTTACCTTCAGTAACTCCCTCCTGGTAACCCTTTGTTAGTTACATTCTTTTCCAACATTCTAGCCATGTCATCCACTACTGAATTTGGTGCCATTATAGTTCTGTCTTTTGAGACTATCACACATAAAATCATGCCTAAAACTCACATCTCATTCGGAATAATACTTTTGAGATTGATTGTACGTTTTAGTAGTTCCCTTTTTTTCTTTTTTTTCTTCTTAGTTTTTCAAGGTGGGGTCTCACTCTGGCTCAGGCTCTCCTGGAATTCACTATGTAGTCTCAGTGTGGCCTCCAACTCATGGTGATCCTCCTACCTCTGTCTCCTGAGTGCTGGTATTAAAGGCGTGCGCCACCACACCCAGTTAGTTTGTTCCTTTCTATTATTGATCAGTGAGCCGTGTTATATAGTGTTTATATATGTAAGGAAGGTAGTTTATATATTTATATGTTGGGGGATGTTTGGGTTGCTTCCAGTTTTGGGTACTGAAAAATAGAGTTACAGGTAATATTCACATATGGGCCATTATGGAAACCAGTGTGGATATTTATTAAAATGGTAAAAATAGGGCTGGAGAGATGGTCCAGCAGTTAAGGTGCTTCCCTGGAAAGCCTGACAACCAGTGTTCAGTTCCCCAGTATCCACATCAAGCCAGATGCACAAAGTGGTGCATGCATCTGGAGCTCGTTTGTGGTGGTTAGTGGCCCTGGTGCACCCATCCTCCCATTCTCTCTCTCTGCTTTCAAATAAATAAATAAACTAAAAGGAAAATCTAGACATGATATACCACTCCTGAGCATCAACCCCAAGGACGTGACACTCTAATGTAGAGAGATACTTGCTAATGCATGTTGATTGCTGCGCTATTCACAATAGCTAGGAAACAGAGTCAGCCTGGTTACCCATCAACTGATGATGAATGGATAATCAGAATACAGTACATCTACAAATACAGGTTTTATGTGAACAGAAGTTTTCATTTTCCTTGAAGACATGCCCAGGAACACAGCTGCTCTAGCTTCTTCTGTAACTTCCTTTATTATCTTGGACTTGTTCCCTTTGAGCTCAGCTTAGTCTAGCAAATGTGAGTAACAATACCAACATAGCATTATCAGATATTTCACTACTCAAAAAAAACCAGATAATGTAGCATTAAGAAAGTGAGACAGGGGATGGAGAGGTGGTTCAGTGGTTAAGTCTCTTTCCTGCAAAGCCTAATAACCTGAGTTCGATTCCCCAGTGACCAGGTAAAGCCAGATACACAAGGTGGCATATGTATCTGGAAAGTGAGACTTCATGTCAAAATCATTGAGATAAATTTGAGTAATCCTTTAATTACTTACTTGGTTCTTTTTTTTTCTTTTTTTACCCAGTTTTGTTCTTTCTTAATTTATTTTTTATTTATTTGAGAGAAAGAAAGAAGCATATATATAGAGAGAGAGAGAGGGAGAGAGGAAGAGAGGGAGCGGGAGGAAGAGAGAAAGAGAGGGGAGAGAGAGAGAATATATGGGTGTGCCAGGGCAAACTCCAGACACATGTGCCACCTTGTGCATCTGGCTTACGTGGGTCCTGGGGTCTCAAATCTGGGTTCTTTGGCTTTTCAGGCAAGTGCCTTAACTGCTAAGCTATGTCTCCAGCCCTTGTTTGTTGTTTTGAGGTCGGGTCTCGCTGTAGTCCAGGCTGACCTGGACTTCACTATGCAGTCTCAGGCTGGCCTCCAACTCATCCTCCTACCTCTGTGTTGCAGTCAGGCTCACATTGCTGGCAGAAATCACCAGAGCAGGAGCAGCTTGTGGGGAAAAAAGGCTTCTTTTGGCTTACAGACTTGAGGGGAAGCTCCATAATGGCAGGAAAAATGATCGCATGAGCAGAGGGTTGGCAACAGGAACAGGAGAGTGTGCCAAACACTGGCAAGGGGAAACAGGCTAGAATACCCGTAAGCCTGGCCCCAAGAATACACTGCCTCCCGGAGGTGTTAATTCCCAAATCTCCATCAGCTGGGAACCTAGCATTCAGAACACCTAAGTTCTGAATCAAACCACCATATTCTGCCGCTGGCCCCAATAAACTGATAACCATACCTGATGTAAGATGCAATGCATTCAATCCAACTTTAAAACTCCCCAAAGTTTTTATCAATCCTAATGATATTCAGACATCTTCATAATCAAGGTCTTTTAACTGAACCATAATACCAACCCCCACCTCCAAAAAAACCCCCATAATGGCACAGAAGAAACACATTACAAAAGATGGCATTGGGCATAGCAAAGAAATATTTAACCAATACATGATTTAAACAGGGCAAACATCAAATTATGTAGCTTCAAGTCAACAACTCTAGTCAGTGACAAATCTCCAAGTCTGATAATTCTAACCAGGAATACGTCTCTGTAGTTCCAATTCCACCCCTCCAGCTAGGCTACTCACAGTCCTGGAAAACATCCGGGGCCGGCAGCTCTCCTTGGCAGCCATCTCTTGGCTCTGGCATTTCCACTGGATCTCCCTGTAAGCCATGGTTCATCCTCCTGGCTCCGTCGGGTCTCCATGCACGCAGTCCTGCTTCACACTGCCCATGGCCATTTCCAAAACACAAATCTGTGTTGCAAATTCAATGACCCTGTCTTTCTTCTTATACTCCATAGTACCAGGTAGGGTGCCAATTTGTTAACCCAGGAGGGGAATAAAGCAGACTTTGAGGAATAGGCCATTCCTTCAGCATTCAGGCCTCTTCAAAAGACGCTGCATTCTTTCTGTTCCACAGTGCAGGTCAGCTGGCACAATCTCAGTGGTCGTAATCTCATACAATTGCAGCTAAACAGGCAGCAGTTTCAGCCCAAAGACTTCATTCTTTTCTGTGCCATATCACTCTGTTCACACTAGTCCATTTCTACCCAAAGCAACCCTGCACAAGTTCTCAGGACAGGGTCATGACAGCAAAGCTCTTTCTCACCCTCATAAGCCAAACCTCCATAGTTCTTACTGCATTCAGGTCTTTCAACTCTGACAAGAATAGTCCATCAAGCTGTACTTACAGCACTGCAAGGTGCTCTTAGGCCAAGCTTTCAATTCCTTCCACATTCCTCTTGAAAATCAGCTCCAAAAGGCCAAACCCGCACAGTCAGGGGTCCAGCAGCAATCCCACTCAGTACCCAACATTACTGTTGCAGTCAGGTTCGCATTGCTGGCAGAAATCACCTGACTAAGAGCAGCTGGTGGGAAAAAAAGTTTATTTTGTCTTGCAGACTTGAGGGGAAGCTCCATGATGGCTCGGGAAAATGATATAAGCAATGGGTGGATATTACCTCCTGGCCAACAAGAATAGGAGAGTGTGCCAAACACTGGCAAGTGGAAACTGGCTATAATACTCGTAAGCCCGCCCCTAAGAATACACTGCCTCCAGGAGGTGTTAATTCCCAAATCTCTATCAGCTGGGAACCTCGCATTCAGAACACCTAAGTTTATGGGGGACCCCTGAATCCACCACACTCTGCCTTCCAAGCACTGGGACTAAAGGTGTGCCCCACCATGCCGGGTTTTAACCAATTTGTGTTGATTACAAATAAAGCTATTATAAATATTCATGAACAAGGGTGGATTTTTTTGTGTTTTCAACTCATTTGGCATTGTTGAGTGTTTTGAATTTTGTACTTGGAGGATAGTCTTTTGGTCATGATCCATTATTTTTGTGTATGTTGTTGGATATGATGATGTGCTATTGTTGAGAACATTGAGCCTTCTGTCTTTGAGGCTCTTGATTTCTAATTTCCATGTAATGTCTCTTTCTGGATATGTTAGTGGGCAATATTGTTCTCTTAGAGGAAGTTGGCTTGTGCTTCATGTTCCAGCATGTTCTGTAAGCATTTGGGAAGTACTTGTGTTATTTCTTTCTTATGTACTTGGTATAAGTCACTTGTAAAGTTCTGGATATTTCTTTGTTGAAAAGGTCTTTGTTTTTGGGTTTTCTCGAGGTAAGGTCTCACTCTAGCCCAGGCTGACCTGGAATTCACTCTGGAGTCTCAGGTCTCAGGGGGGGCCTCGAACTCACAGCGATCCTCCTACCTCTGCCTCCCAAGTGCTGGAATTGAAGGCATGCACCACCATGCCTGACTGTTGAAAAGTTTTTTTTATTTTTTATTTTTATTTGAGGGCGACGGAGAGAGAAAGGGCCGGGGGGAGAGAATGGGTGCACCAGGGCCTCCAGCCACTGCAAACGAACTCCAGATGAGTGTACCTCTTTATGCATCTGGCTAATGTGGGTCCTGGTGAATTGAGCCTCGAACCGGGGTCCTTAGGCTTCACAGGCAAGTGCTTAACCACTAAGCCATCTCTCCAGCCCTGTTGAAAAGTTTTTAAGCTACAAGTTCAAGCACTTTAACAGAAAACTTGTCAGGTTGGTTACCTATTTTGTTTTAGGTGAGCCTCAGGAATTTGTGTCTTTTGAGGAATCTGTATTTCTTTATGCATATGGTCTTCAAGTTGTTTATAATATTTCTTCATTCTTTAATGTTTGTACTGTTAGCTTATGAGTTGGTTAATAATATTGACTGTATAATATTAATAGTATCCCATTTTAAATTTGGGGTTTTTAAAATACCAGTGTTTTTAGTTTTTGTGAATTTTTTTTATGAGAGAGAGAGAGAATCGATGTGCCAGGGCCCAGCCATTGCAGTCAAACTCCAGACGCGTGCGCCTCCTCGTGCGCACGTGTGACCTTGGGCGCTTGCATCACCTGCATGTCTGGCTTACATGGGACCTGGAAAGTCGAGCATGGGTCCTTAGGCTTCACAGGCAAACCTCTTAACCGACCGCTAAGCCGTCTCTCCCTTCCCCAGTGTCATTCTTTAGTGTACTTATGAATATATATTCTAAAGTGAATTAATTATTGCACTGATTAAAATGTGTTTTGCAGCCAGGCGTGGTCCTGCATGCTTTCGTTCCTAGCACTTGGGAGGCAGAGGTATGAGGATTGCTGCGTTCTAGGCTATCCTGGACTACGTAGTGAATTCCAGAGTGAGGACCTACCTCGAAAAAAAAACAAAACAAATCTGTGTGTGTTTGTGTGTGTGTGTCTGTATACGTGTTTGTGTGTATGGTATCACTTTGGTCCTTGAAGGATATCCCATTTGACTGTAATAATGGGATCAAAAAGACAAAAGTTACATTAGACACTTAATGGGAAATACATGTAGATTTTTTTCCCCAGGCTATCTATCTGTGCTCATTCATAGGCCAGTCAGCACTTCTGAATGTGATTTTTATTTCATTCTGTACCATGTATTAATTTTTTATTGACAAATATTTATTGAACACTTCTCTAAGTGAACATGTCTGGTCTCTGTATTTCAGATCTTTTGGCTTTAGTTTCATACCTTTAGGTGGAACTTTTATCTGTTTTCTTTTTAAACCCCTTTTAATATTATGTTGAATAATATTTGAGAAGATAATGAAGCTAAACATGAATGAATTGCTCTAGTAATCTAAATTTCACACATTCAATTTATAATACAACTTAGAAACACATTTTTCCTGCATTTCATTCTCAATATCCAGTCTCTTTAGTAATCTGTGCTAGCTATCATCTATTGAGTACTGGTTATATTATTTATTTTAAAATATTTGTTTTTGGTTTTTATTTATTTATTTGAGAGTGACAGAGAGAGAGAAAGAGGTAGATAGAGAGAGAGAGAGAATGGGTGCGCCAGGGCTTCCAGCCACTGTGAACAAACTTCAGATGCGTGCGCCCCCTTGTGCATGTGGCTAACATGGGTCCTGGGGAATCGAGCCTCAAACTGGGGTCCTTAGGCTTCACAGGCAAGCACTTAACCACTAAGCCATCTCTCCAGCCCAAAATATTTATTTATTTTTATTTGCAAGCATAGAGAGATATATAGAGAAGAGGGATAAACAAAAAGAGAGGGAATATGAATGAAAATGGGCACATAACGGCCTTTAGCCACTGAAAACAAACTCTAGATGCATGTTCCAATTTGTGCATCTGGGTTTACATGAGTCCTGGGGAATTGAACCAGGGTCGTTAGTCTTTGCAGGCAAGTGCCTTAACTGCTGTTTTTCCAGCCCTGTACTGATTATTTTATATCTGTACAACAGCCATGTAACTCTGGATTATTCTAATTTTAAACATGAGGCTACCGTTTGATTTCTGAATATTTAAGAGAGCTTCATGTATCTGTGCCTGGGTGTTAAATGAACTGAGTCATCTATGGTTTCAGAATTTTGTGTTTGTACATGTGTGTGAGTGTGGGCGCAGGTGTGTTACAGCATGCATGAGGTCAGAGGATGACTTTTAAGTGTCGGTCCTCATTTTCCACCTTGTTTTGGGGGTAGTGTTGGTTGCTGTGTTCATCGGGCTTCCAGAAAACCCTCCTGTCTGCCCGCCACCTCACCGAGGATGTGCCCGTGTTAGAGAAGTCGGTCACACTGTTAGCTTTCAGCTGCGGCTGGGGTTGGAACTCAGGTCCTCATGCTTGTCCGGCTAGTGCTTTACCCACTGACCTGTCCCCTAGCCTGGAAGTCAGAATTCCAGAAGTACAACAAAACCAAAACACGGGTCATTAAGATATAGTTTGACCAATGGGCCTTCAAGGACTAAATCTTATTAGAAACCAGAGAACCTTTCCGGGTGTCGTAACTCTTCCAGTGTGGGTCAGGACGTGTCTCAGTGATCTCTGAAGTCTAGCGTTACTGCTGTCATCGAGCTTCCTTTAGGATCCTGTCTTAGATTTTCCTTCTAGGCTGAATATGATGTTGTTATGCACAGACTGTATTGTCCACAGTTACATGGAATTGTTAAGGCAGCTCTCTCTCACCTGGCCCTGTTTGCACGTAGCAGTTAAATGGACCTGAAATTGTGATGAAGTGCTGTTAGCAGAAGCAGTTACAAAGCCTGGAAAGGTTACCTGCTTGCAGTTAAGAGTCCTGTCGTAGTTCAGTCGATAGTTGGAGAGACATGATACATTTATCTCCAGTGTGGTTTATTACTATTTAAGAAGAATGACTGTACTCCAGCTTTCCCAGCAGGTGGCAGCATTGTTCCAAAAATTGCAGGTTGACAGCTAATTTTTGTTTTCTTTGAACTAGTCTGAAGGAGTAATCTTTTCTCTAAAAATTGGATATCATTTTTTTTTTTACCAAATAAACTCTTGCAATGCTATTTGATAAATACTACTGATTTTAGTAATGTAAAATAATGTAATTGCCAATTATATCTTGAAGAATTCACCAAAATAATTTAAAACTATATATGTGATTTTAATAGTAGCGTTTTTAAATTTTCTATCTGTATTTTTAAGCTTTCTTTCTTTCTTTTTTTTTTTTTTTAGTTTTTGAGGTAGGATCTCACTCTAGCTCAGGCTGACCTTGAGCTCACTCAGTCCCAAACTGGTCTGGAATTCATAGTGATCCTTCTGCCTCTGCCTCCTGAAAGCAGAAATTAAAGGCGTGCACTACCACACCTGACTTCTATTTCTTGTGTTTTTCTCTAAGATAATATTTTTTGATTGTTTTCTGAATTCCCTTAGTTTGCGTGGATATTTGTATGAATATCAATACTTAATAGCATTTTGGTAGAGGGAAAAGACATTATTTCTTCAGTATTCCTTGATCAAATTCCTATCTCTTACAAAGAGAATCACGTGTTTCTCACACTTTTAATGAGAAAAACAGGAGGATGAAATATAATGACAGTCATATGTTCCAGTCCTTCATGTTGTCTAAAAAAAATGAATTTAAGAAACTTTCATCTCAAGTTCTGATTCTTCTGCCAGGAAATATGGGATCTTGGAGCATAAATGGAAGCTAATAATGGATGATTGACTAAACTGTTATGACTGTTTTCTAAAATAATATTTCTTGTGGAAGAAAAAGTTACTTGCCCTCTTGTTTTGAGGGTTTCATAATGTTTTTATACCAGGAGTAGTAATGCCCGTATCAGTAAATAGTAGTTGGTATTTACAAATATTTTATTTATTTATTTTTTACTTATTTGAGAGCGACAGACACAGAGAGAAAGACAGATAGAGGGAGAGAGAGAATGGGCACACCAGGGCTTCCAGCCTCTGCAAACGAACTCCAGACACGTGCGCCCCCTTGTGCATCTGGCTAACGTGGGACCTGGGGAACCGAGCCTCGAACCAGGGTCCTTAGGCTTCACAAGCAAGCGCTTAACCGCTAAGCCATCTCTCCAGCCCACAAATATTTTATTTATTTGAGAGTGAGAGAGAGAATGGGCACTCCAGAGCCTTCAGCCACTGCAGACAAACTCCAGATGCATGTGCCCACGTGTGCATCGGGCTTACGTGGGTTCTGGGGAATCGAACCTGGGTCCTTCGTCTTCACAGGCCTTAACCACTAGGTCATCTCTCCAGCCCAGTAGTTGGTATTTATTAACTGCTGTGTATTAGGCACAATTGCCTAATACCTTTCAGAAGTCACTAAAGTTGCAGAATCATGAGAATTAAGGAAATAATAAAATGTTTTATCAGGGTTACTTCTTTTGTATTATTGTATTTCATGGAACCTAGGTTCTCTGTTACCATAAATGATGAAACATTTTCCTCATCTCACTTTTTAAATATATTATTTATTTATTTATTTATTTCAGAGGGAGAAAGCAGTAGAGGGACTGATAGAGAGAGAATGGGCGCGCCAGGGCCTCCAGCCAGTGCAAACGAACTCCAGATGCATGTGCCACCTTGTGCATCTGGCTTATGTGGGTCCTGGAGAGTCGAACCAGGATCCTTTGGCTTTGCAGGCAAACACCTTAATCACTAAGCCAACTCTTCAGCCCCCTCATCTCACTTTAAAAAATTCTTTTTAAATTTTTTATTTGAAAATGTGAGAGAGAGAAAGAGCCAGTGAGAAGGGGAGTAGAGAATGGTCGGCCCTGGGTCTCTAGCCAGTGCAAATGGTCTCTAGATACATGCCACACCTTGTGCATCTGATTTATGTGGGTCCTGGGGAATCAAACCTGGGTTCTTAGACTTCACAGGCAAGTTCCTTAACTGCTAAGCCATCTCTCCAGCCCTCCTCACCTCACTTTTCAAGGAACTGTTCAGTGCTGCAACTTCATTCTGTTGCTTGTGGGAGGCTCTGAAGCGCAGGTTATGAGAAGGAACTGAGAGAGGCGGTTGCAGTGTACAGTTCAGGCTCATGGTGTGCGCACTTGGTACAGTTCTTTCCAGCTGCTCAAGGCCTGTCCTTGGCTACAGCGAGTTAAGTAAGTCTGAGATACATGAAGGACCGTCTTCAGAACTGTATGGAAGACGTTATTATTCGGTTGTTGGAAGAAGCTTCCATTTAAAAAAGTAGTTTAAGTGATTTCAACAAAGAAATGATTACTTTGCTTTTGTCTCATTGTGTGCTCCATCTTGTGGGCTAAATGACACATTGCACATTTTTCCCTTCAGCTGAACATGTCATGTGAAGTAACCGATTTTGTCAGTAAGCAAGACGCAGCTCTCATTAAACCCAGGTTGGTAGGTTCTGCCTCTCTGTACCGTGTAGGGCTTTGCTGTGAAAATCAGCTTCTCTCTTTCATGTATTTCCCCCAGTATATTTGCTCCAACTCAAGACAATCCTTAAAGCCCTAAGCGCTCTTAAAGTGAACTATTAAGAAGTTGGCACATGGCCCCGCACTAAGTCTTAGTGTGTGTTTGTGAGGAGTTTTCATGGTGGTGGCGATACGTGAGAGAGGGAGTAGTTTGTGTTGAGAAATGAAATTTAAAATATTTAGGAAAATTGTCTCCATAATTGTAACTATAACCCAATTATCAGACATAGCAGTGAGTCTCCCTCCAGCTTTATTTTTGTTTCTTTGACATTAAGTGTATGTAACTGTATCTTTCGATGTGGTGTTTTGACATACATGTGTACATAGTAGAATAACAAAATCAAGCTAATTAACATGTCCATAACCTTACATGCATTTATTTTTAAAAGAAAGTCAAAGATTGTTTCTTTTTAAAATTAGCATACAAAGTATTGGGTTTATTGCTGCATTTTCACTCCTTGTTTTGTTGATCCTCCTCTCCTTGCCCCTTCCCTGCCTAGTAACCTCCCTCCTGCTTTCTTCCCATGTGTTCTCTGACCTTTTTCCTAACACCTCCCACATCCTCATCAAGAGCTCTTCTCCCACACCCTTACATACATACATTAAAAATTCAAACTCTAGGGCTGGAAACATGGCCTAGCAGTTAAGGTACTTGCCTGTGAAGCCTAAGGACCCGGGGTCTATTCCCCAGAACCCATGCAAGCCAGATGCTCATGGTGGTGCGTGCGCCTGGATTCACCTGCAGTGGGTAGAGGCCCTCGTGCTCCCATCCTCCCTCTGTCTGCTCCTTTTTCTCTCTCAAGTAAATAGATAAAAATAAAATATTCAAAAATTAAAATTCTGGTTCCACCTAAGAGAAATTGTGCAGTATTTATTTCAAGTCTGGCTTAAAAAAATATATATATATACATATATGTGTGTGTGTGTGTATATTATATATAAATATATATATGTATGTATGTATATATGTATGTATGTGTGTGTATATGTATGTATGTGTGTGTGTATATATATATATATATATATATATATATATATGCTATTCTTATTTGAGACTATCTTAAATTCCTAATACATATAGGAAAGCACTAAACTATTAGTAAATAGATAGTGAAGAGCTCCTGAATTTTTATATATATATATATATATATATATATTTTTTTTTTTTTTTTTTTTTTTTTTTTGGTTTTTCGAGGTAGGGTCTCACTCTAGCTGAGGCTGACCTGGAATTCACTATGTAGTCTCAGGGTGGCCTTGAACTCACATGGCAATCCATGCATCCCAAGTGCTGAGATTAAAGGTATGCGCCACCACCCCTGGCATGAATTTAAATATGTCTACAATTTACCTTCGCCACATTTGTCAAGATTTGCTTTCTTTTTTTTTTTTTTTTTTTTTGTTTTTTTGAGTGTCTTGCTGTAGCCCAGGCTGACCTGGAAAGTCACTCTGTAGTCTCAGAGTGGCCTCAAATTCATGGTGATCCTCGTACGTCTGCCTCCCAAGGGCTAGATTAAAGGCATGCGCCACGATACCTGGCAAGATTTGCTTTTATTTTTATTTATTAAAAAAAATTTTTTTATTTATTTGAGAATGAGAGAGAGAGAAAGAGGGAGAGAGAGACAGAGACAGAGACAGAGACAGAGATAGAGAACGGCCATGCCAGGGCCTCCAGCCAGTGCAAATGAACTCCAGATGCGTGCGCCCTCTTGTGCATCTGGCTAATGTGGGTCCTGGGGAATTGAGCCTGAACCAGGGTCCTTAGGCTTCACTGGCAAGCGCTTAACCGCTAAGCCATCTCCCCAGCTCTTATTTTATTTTTGACAATTTCATGCATGTATATGATGCGTTTTGCTCATATCCTCCCCATTGCCCTCTCGTGTCCCCTCCCACTCCTCCCTCCTCCCAGTTAGTACCTTTCCTTCTTTTGTGTCTTTTTTTTTCCTGGTGACCCAGCAACTTTTGTTTTTTATTTTGTTTATTGACATTTAAAAATATTTTATGTATTTATTTATGAGAGAGAAAGAGACAGAGTGAGAGAAAGAAAGAATGGGCACGCCAGGGCCTCCAGCCAGTGCAAACGAACTCTAGACACATGTGCCCCCTTGTGCATCTGGCTTACGTGGGTCCTGGGGAATTGAACCTGGGTCCTTAGGCTTCGCAGGCAAATGGCGTAACTGCTAAGCCATTTCCCCAGTTCCCTTGATTGACATTTTGGTACATGTATAAAATGCATTTTACTTATAACTACCTCCATTACATTCTTGTCCCCCTTCTCCTCCTGCTGACCCCCTCCTCCTCCTCTTTGATGTCTTTTTGGGTGTTATATGTGCTGGGGCTGGGGCTTACTTACAGGAGCATGGTCGCCATAGCAATGGTTAAACCACTGAAAAAAAAAAAACAGTCTCCCCCCCCCCCCCCATCAACAGTGAACTGCCAGCTGCTGCAATGGGGTGGGGCCCCCTTCCTTCCCCCTGCCACGGCAGCAGGCTGATGGCCCAGTCTGGAGCAGAGCCCCTGTGCAGGCTTCTCTGGCTGCTCTGGGTTCATGAATGCAACAGCCTTGCCATTTCTAGAAGATGCCATTGCTTGATACTTTCCCCCTTGCTCTGGCTTTTACATTCTTTCTGTCCTCTCCACTGATGTTTCCTGAGCCTTGGAGGGAGTTTCATTTCTGGAACAAGCACCCGACCAGAAGCAGCTTGCGGGAGGAAAGGGTTTGTTTCAGGCTTCCGGAACCCAAGGGACACCCATCATGGTGGAAGTGGCATCTGCAGCAGAGAGAGAAAAACCAGCGCCAGCAAAGATGAAGGGCCAGCGTTCTAACGCCTACTAGGGCTGGACTAAAACCATGCCCCAAGTGACATGTCTCCTTCAGCCATGGGGCTGGAGTCTTCAGTATGAAACGTATCCCTAACCAAACATTTCTTTTTTTTTTTATTTTTTGGTTTTTCAAGGTAGGGTCTCACTGTAGCTCAGGCTGACCTGCAGTTCACTATGTATTCTCAGGGTGGCCTTGAACTCTTGGTGATCCTCCTACCTCTGCCTCCCGAGTGCTGGGATTAAAGGCGTGCACCACCACGCCCGGCTCTAAATCTAATCAAACATTTTTGAGGCTATGGGTGACAATATATTCACATTCAGACTACCACAGGGGCTGGAAGTAGATGCTTTGCAGCTTAGTGCGCAACAGTCACTTATTGTCAGGACTTTGACCACTGGTAAGTCTCCATAGTCACAACTGCCTGCTATGAGAAGCTTCTCTGACCAAGACTTGAGTCCACATTGCTCTCTGCGGGTCAAGCATCAATGTTTCGAAGGCAGTTTTAAGGCTGCATGTCTTACGTAGCCAGGCAGCAGTAGTAGCTTTCTTCTAAGACCCTGTGAACGCCCCAGCTGTAGGTTTTTGACTAGGCTTCCAGTACCAGACATGAATTCCCTCCCCTGGGGCGTGCCTCACATCCAGTCAGAAAGCAGTTGCTTACCCCATAACAGTCCCGCCACTATTATCAGTGGGCGTATCTGGCCTGAAAGATTGGCAACATAGCACCATCTGTAAAGATTTCTGATGATGTAGCCAACCTGCTTATTTTAGCCCTTGTCTAGAATTTACTGTTCCTTAAGACCTGTGCTTTCTACTGTCTCCTGATTGGATTATAATTAATTGTTTATGAAGCTCTGTCTTTGTTTATTTGGATTATAATAGGTGCTCAGCAAAACTTGGTGATACATTTGACTAATTTTAGTTTTATATTTAATATATACCATGCACAGTTCTAGGCATTTGAAATGCACAAAAAATTATACTTAAAAATCCATGCTGGGCTGGAGAGATATCCTTGTTTTTAAGGTGTTTGCCTGCAAAGCCAAAGGATCCCCGTTTGGTTCTCTAGGACCCGTATAAGCCAGATGCACAAAGGAGCGCATATAGGAGTTTATTTGCAGTGGTTGGAGGCCCTGGGGCCCCATTCTCTCTCTCTCTTAACTAAATAAAATATTTTTAAAAAATCCATGCTCTTATTTAGCTTACATTGTAGTGTAGGGGTTGTGATAAAATTTATACATAAGGCTGGGTGTGGTGGCACACTGCTTTAATCCCAGCACTAGGGAGGCAGAGGTAGGAGCTGTGAGTTCAAGGCCACCGTGATACTACATAGTGAATTCCAGGTCAGCCTGGACTGGAGTGAAATCCTACCTCGAAAGACCAAAAAAGAAAAAAAAAAAAAAAAGCATATACCTAAGAATAAGTATATTTCGTAGTTGTAACAGTGTGGGAAATGCAAAGTGAAAATTTAGATCAGAGCGAAGGAGTCAGAAGTATCAAAGATAGAGAGTGGTTGAGATTTAAAGGGGCCAGCCAGCCAGGGTAGGTTTATTGAGAAAGGGGGTTGGAAGTGAGAAAGCTGGGTGAGTGGATATCTGGAGCAGAACCACAGCAGTCAGAGGGGTAGGAGAGAGAGGGGACACAGACCAACAGGTGCCACAGTCCCTTCTAGGACACTTTCTTGTGTATGTGTGTGTATGCATGTATGTGTGTACATATGTATGGATCTATGTATGTACATATGTATATATAATTTATTTTCTGTTGGATGGTGTGCTAGGAGATTGTGTTTTACAGTTTGCTCACTATCTAGCTGTGCTGCTTTTATTTTGAAGTTGGAGGTAAGTGAAATGAATTAAGGATGATTGTAAGGATTTTCACTTAAACCATTGCAAGGGTTGACCTTTATAAAATACTTTTTTGTTTTTATTTATTTGGGAGCGACAGACAGTGAGGAAAAGAGGCAGAGAGAGAGACAGAGAGAGAATGGGCACATCAGGACCTCCAGCCATTGCAAACAAACTCCAAATGCATGTGCCCCCTTGTGTACCTAGCTTACGTGGGTCTTGGGGAATCGAGCCTTGAACTGGGTCCTCCGGCTTCACAGGCAAGTGCTTAACCACTAAGCCATCTCTCCAGCCCCAAGGATTGACTTTTATTAACCCAAACTAGGAAGGCTACAGGAGCAGGATGGGAGACATAAAATCAGTTCTTCAGACTTAGATTGTGTTTGAGATTACTATTAGACATCTAAAGAGAGATATTGAAAAGATTGTTACATACAAGAGCCTGGAAAAGAGGAGAGATGATTTGGAAGTACAGGTTTGGGACTTAGTAACATAACGTTTAGATGGCATTTAAAATGATGGAGCCAGGTGAGAGGCCACCTATACTCAGAATGAACGAGA
The DNA here is from genome assembly GCF_020740685.1 of Jaculus jaculus. Lineage (NCBI taxonomy): Eukaryota > Metazoa > Chordata > Mammalia > Rodentia > Dipodidae > Jaculus > Jaculus jaculus. The sequence goes on along the minus strand of NC_059121.1, from coordinate 17,345,496 downwards.
GAAGAAGGCTAGTCATTGAAGGTCGTCTACATTAAGTGGTTGGAATATGAGGAGAAATCAGTAAGAGTCGAAGGAGGGGCCCTTGAAGTAAGAGGAGAACCAAAAGTATTAGCTGCCCTTGATAGCAATTTTTTTTTTTGCTTGTACATAGTACGTGTACTCTGGTGTGTTTGTGTGTGTATGTAGAGCTTATGCACAGTATATGCCTGTGTGAATACAGACGTACAGAGAGATGCACATGAGTTTCACTGAACCTTTGTCGCCCCCCTTTCCCCTTGCCAGGTCAGACTGGGTGGCCAGCGAGTCCCAGCCATGCTCCCGTCTGTTCCCCATGGGACAGAGGACCCAGGCCTGTGTGGCCATGCCCATTGTTCACGAGGGTGCTTGGGGTCCGGCTCTGACCGTCTCAGGCCCTCACACTTGCACAGCGAGTTCTTCAGCCCACGGAGCCAGGTTCCCAGCCTAAATAATTTTATTTTTATTCTATTTATTTTTTTAAGGGAGAAGGGCGAGATGACCCTCTCTTTCCTGCATTTCTTATACTCCACAATACCAGGTAGGGTGCCAATTTGTTAATCTAGGGGGAATAAAGCAGACTTTGAAAAACAGAACATTCCTTGAGCACTCAGTCCCCTTCAAAAGAGTCGACATTCTTCCTGTTGCCCCAGCGCAGGTCAGCTAGCCCAGTCTCAAAGGTTGTAATCTCTCAGTTGCAGCTGAATGGGCAACAGTTCATCCAAAGATTTCTTTCTGTGCCATATCCCTCTGCTCACACCAGTTCTTTTCTACGCAAAGCAACCCTGCACAAATTCTCAGGACACGGGCATAAGAGCAAGCTTCTCACACAAACTGCTAGCCCAGTCCAAGCAAAGCTCTTTCTCACCCTCATAAGCCAAACCTCACAGTCCATAGTTCTTATTGCATTCAGGTCTTTCAGCTCTGACCAGAATAGTCCATCAAGCTGTACTTACAGCACTGCAAGGCATCTCTTAGGCCAAGGTTTCAACTCCTTACATTTTCTTCTTGAAAATTAGCTCCAAAAGGCCAAAGCCACCCAGGTGTCTAGCAGCAATCCCACTCCTCGGTACCACTTTACTGTTGCAGTCTGGTTCGCATTGCTGGTAGAAATCACCCAACCAAGAGCAGCTTCTGGGAAAAAGATTTATTTTGGCTTATAGGCTCAAGGGGAAGCTCCACAATAGCAGGGGAAAACGATGGCATGAGCAGAGGATGGACGTCACCCCCTGGCCAACATAAGGTGGGCAATAGCAACAGGAGAGTGTGCCAAACACTGGCAAGGGGAAACTGGCTATAACACCCATAAGCCCGCCCCCAACAATACACTCATTCCAGGAGGCGTTAATTCCCAAATCGCCATCAGCTGGGAACCTAGCATTCACAACCACCTATGTTTGTGGGGGACACCTGGATCCAACCACCACAGAGGTAGACTGATCGAAGCTGAACTTCAGACTTCTGCTCAGTCCTGATAAACAGTCCCTGCAAGTCACATTTCTCTTTCATAGATTCAGACTCCTATAGTCTTTGCAGAATTTTGAATGCTGTCCCAGATCTACTGAAATCATATCTTTATTATAGTCTGACGTCTGGGTCCATTCATTACAGTTAGAGAAGTCGGGTTGTGAGTGGCTGGATCTGAGGCCCTCGAGGTTGACTCAGAACCATGTCTTCTGTCCTCCTCCTGCTCCACCCCCTTTCCTCCCCTCTGCCTGACAATAAGTGGAGAGAAAGCATTCGAGGAAATAATACTCCCTAAAAGAGGACAGTGGATAAGTCAAATTCTCCTCCTATGATCCTCATCACTTAACCTAGTTTATTTTTTTATTATTTTTTTGTTTTATTTTTATTTATTTGAGAGAGAGAGAGAAAGGCAGGCAGAGAGAGAGAGAGAGAATATGGGTGCGCCAGGGCTTCCAGTCACTGCAAACTCTAGATGTGTGCACCCCCTTGTGCATCTGGCTAATGTGGGTCTTGGGGAATTGAGCCTCGAACCAGGGTCCACAGGCTTCACTGGCAAGCGCTTAACCGCTAAGCCATCTCTCCAGCCCACCTAGTTTATTTTTATTTATTTATTTATTTGAGAGCAACAGACACAGAGAGAAAGAGACAGTGAGAGAGAGAATGGGTGCGCCAGGGCCTCCAGCCACTGCAAATGAACTCCAGATACGTGTGCCCCCTTGTGCATCTGGCTTACATGGGTCTTGGGGAATTGAGCTTCGAACCGGGGTCCTTAGGCTTCACAGGCAAGTGCCTAACCACTAAGCCATCTCTCCAGCCCACTTACCGAATTTTTTTTAAAACATTTTTTGTTCATTTTTTATTTATTTATTTGAGAGTGACAGACACAGGGAGAAAGACAGATAGAGGGAGAGAGAGAGAATGGGCGCGCCAGGGCTTCCAGCCTCTGCAAACGAACTCCAGACGCGTGCGCCCCCTTGTGCATCTGGCTAACCTGGGACCTGGGGAACCAAGCCTCGAACTGGGGTCCTTAGGCTTCACAGGCAAGTGCTTAACCGCTAAGCCATCTCTCCAGCCCCCGAATTTTTAAAAAATTATATATTTGCAAGCAGAGAGAGAGGAGACAGATAGAGTGATCACACTAGGGTCTTCAGTTGCTGCAAATGGACTCTGGGTGCAAGTGCCACTTTGTGCATTTGGCTTTAACGTGGATACCGGGGAATCAAACCTGGGTCATTAGGCTTGCAGGCAAGTGCCTTACTTGCGGAGCCATCTGTCCAGCCTTTGTTACTTACTATATTGATCATGTGTGTTGGTCAATAAGGTAAGTATGTGGATGGCTCTTCAGAAACAGTCTCAGGGTGCTCAGGGCTTATCATATGAGGAGGTGGGGTGTTAGGTTCCAGGACACTCGGGGGAAGAGTCCCTGGGAGGACTCACGTACAAGAGTATTAGCCGTGGCCAACAGCTACCAATCAGGTGTCTCTTCCTCTTCTGCTCTCAAGGACTCAGCTTCGCGGCCGATGTGACAAAAAAAGCCCCCTCTAGTATCTTAGGAGTACATTTCAAGCAGCTTCTAATTCTAATGGCGTTGTTGGCAGCAAGGAGCTGCTTTGCTTCCTCCTGAAAGACAAAATAATGGGTGTTCTTTTGGTCACACCCCGCCCTCCGCCCGTCTACCAACTTCACTGTACTGTGAGTTGTAAATAAGTTTATTACTGATGTTCAGTGTCGAGAGCAGTGGAAAGTTACGTGCTGACCAGAGCAGGGTTAGTTAGGATTTTTGCTGCTAGATGATTAGTAAAAATAAACTAAAAAGGAAAAAAAGAGTTTTCTATATTTTTAATAATATGAAGATTAAAACAAAAACATTCGTATTTGTTCCTGTAACTTATCTTCCTTAAAATTATCCTAAGAAATTAGCCCTCACAAACATCTTTAATTTTTTTTTTTTTCAAGGTAGGGTTTCACTATGGCCTAGGCTGACCTGGAATTCACTATGTCTCGAATTCATGGCGATCTTCCTACCTCTGCCTCCCAAGAGCTGGGATTAACGGTGTGCACCACCATGCCCTAATGGGATAGAGCTGAGAGTTGAGAATATTTTAGTCAGCTGATTTCTACAAGAATATCAAGAGTGCTCATATTTAGAATTTTAAAATACATACTTTATCTATTAGAGAGAGAATGAATGTGGGTGACCAGGGCTTCCTGCTGCTGCAAGTCAACTCCAGAAGCATGTGCTGCGGCTCTACGTAGGTACTGAAGAATTGAACCAGAGCCACCAGGCATTGCAAGCGAGTGCCTTTAGCCACTGAGCCACCTCTCCAGCCACGTCTTTGGGTTTCTGCCCCTCGCTTCGGTGGTCATTTCCATGTTGTTCCTGAATTCATAGATGCAGAGACCTACGTGACGTTTGTACTATTTATTTATTTATTTAAGAGCAACAGAGAGAGAAATTGGCAGATAGAGACAGACAGAGAATGGGTGCGCCAGGGCTTCCAGCCACTGCAAATGAACTCCAGACGCGTGCGCCCCCTTGTGCATCTGGCTAACGTGGGTCCTGGGGAATTGAGCCTCGAACCGGGGTCCTTAGACTTCACAGGCAAGCGCTTAACCGCTAAGCCATCTCTCCAGCCCTATTTGTACTATTTATACCAAGCATTCATACAACTTACAATAAAATCTTTGCAACAAAGACCTAAAAAGGAGAGAGACTGTAACATAAAAGATGTTAGTGGGTGGGAATTTGCTAGTAATGAGTACACATGCCCTTGGTCATGTAGTAAAATGGCTTCTTGGCTTGTTCCTTAAGTCGCTTAAAGTGTTATGTGTTTCCTGAAAATAGAGCCCGGTGCTTCGTTTGTCCCTTTTCTTTGACTGCCTTTCTCCTTCCAGGGTTGGTGACCTGAACAGAGAGGTTGGTAGTTCTCAAGGCTATCTAAGTCTGTGGTGGAGAGTGCTGGAAATTGATCTGTGAGAATCTAAGGTGCTTCCATTTTTCTTCATGTGTTCCCATCCCATGGAATGGTGACTCGGGTCACAGACACGGTCGCTGTTGAGAAAGCACAGTGCCAGTCCAGTGGGAGATCTCAGACCTGAGCAAAGCTCTCCTCAGCATTTCTTGTCCAGGCTTGGTACTTGTGCTTTGAGCACTGCAAGGAGTGTACCTTTTAAGTAGATAACCCTAACCTAACGGGATAGAGCCGAGAGCTGAGAATATTTTAGTCAACTGATTTCCACAAGGATATATATATCAAGAGTGTTCAGTGGAAACAGAATAATGTCCTTCAACAAATGGTGCTGAGACACCATCATGAAAGAATAAGTTGCAAAAATTCACACCATATGCAAAATGGATCAGCACCTTAAATATAGTTCCTCAAATGACAAAGCACCTAAAAGTAACACTTTGGGATGAATCTTCATAACCTTGGATTAGGTCGTCAGTCCATTCTTAGAAAAGCACAGTAACAAACGAGAAATTAATTGGACTCTGTCAGAATTTTAAAACCTTTGTTCTTCAAGAGGTACTGTCAAGAAAGTGACAAAACAATTTATAGAAGTGAGAAAATATTCGAAATCATACTGTGTTTAGAATCCAAAACCAAGAACTTGCATAACACAATGCTGGGAAGACTGATAAGCAAGTAAGAGAGTGGGCAACAGGCTTGAGTACCGCTTTCTCTAGGGAAGATACACAAATGCCAAGGACACGGAAGGATGGCCCGCCTTGCCTGTGCTTAGGGAGGTCATCAGAATGACAGTGTGATGCTTCTCCACAACCGTCATAATTAGAAATTAGAAGGAAAAACAGTGAGTCAGGCCTGGTGGCAGAGCCCTTATTGTCCTACTTACGTAGGAAGCTGAGGCAGAATGATTGCAAGTTCAAGGCCTGCCTGGGCTGCTAATGTATTCAGGATAAGCTTGGACAACTTAGACTTAGTCTCAAAATGAAAAGTAAGACAGAAAGGCAGGGGAGGGGCCGTAGCTCTGTGGAGGCTGGCCGGCCACGTGCCAGGCCCTAGGTTGAGTCCCCGGCGCTGGGGGAGGGTGTGGAGAGAATGAAGGGTCCAGAAGAATTAGAACTCTCCTGCGGTACTGGTGGGGGTTTTTACAATGGTGCAGCTGCGGTGGAAGACCCTGTGGTGATTCCTCAAAAAATAAAGCAGAATTACCATATGAATCAGCAATTTTACTAGGCGTGTAGCCATACAAATTGGAGTACTCAAATGCCTTAAATGAAAGTTCCTAATGTCACGATTTGCAACAGCCAAAATGCAGAAATGACTTAAGTGTCCATCAACAGAAGAGTGGGTAAACAAGATGTGACATGTGTACATAACTTTACTCAGATATTACATATATGTTTTACATATGTACTATTACCTACGGTGAAATACTGATTTATATACCCTGCATTGTGGATGAAGCTGTGAGCATTGTATACTAAGTGAAATAAAAAACAGAGCCAGCTGGGCATGGTGGCGCACGCCTTTAATCCCAGCATTGGGGAGACAGACGTAGGAGGATCGCTGTGAGTTTGAGGCCATCCTGACACTACATAGTGAGTTCCAGGTCAGCCTGGGCCAGAGGGAAGACCGTACCTCGAAAAACCAAAACCAACCAGCCAAACAAACAAAAACACAGAGCCAAAGAATCACATTGTATGATTTTACTCATGTGAAATGTGTAGGTTAGATAACTCCGTTAAGACGGAATACATGTTGCTGGGGCTGTAGGGAAATGAGGACCAGAAAGTGGTTGCTTACTGGTTGTGAGGCTTTCCTTTGGAATAATGACATGACATTGAGACCAGATCGAGGGAGTGGTTGCAAACATTGTGAATGGAATTTTCCACTTCCAAATAGTAAAATTATGCTTTGTGACTTTTGCCTTTTTTTTTTTAAACGAAAAGGGATAATTAACTTATACTTGCACATATAGATTATACTGTCAATATTAGTGTGCCCAATTCAGTGCCTTTTGGAGAATATTTCCTGTGGAGTACTCTATTGTGGAACTAATTAGAGAAAGCGCTTCAAAAATTAAAAGCGCTATTCCTGTGTTTCATTTTGTTCAACGTTTGGCTTCTGTTTTTGTGTTTTACCTTGTATAAGTTAGACAAGCTAACAAGGTTTAGAATTCCAGATAGCATTTTCTTTTTTAAGTTTGGGTGGGCACAGTAAACATTGTTAGTAGGCAACATGATAGAGAAAAAGTTTAAAAAGTTATAATTGACTGCTAAGAACTATCAAAATGTTCTAGTTTTGAAGAACCAATACTTAACAGTACACAATTTGTTTACTTTAAAAATGTGCTAATCATCTGTTACCTAAAGGACGAGAGAGGAAGTACAAGAACTTTACTCTTTGCTCCTTTTCAGTGGGCTTTGCGGAGTTCATGGTGGGCCGCTGCTGCATGGCGAGCTTCCACGTGGAGTTTCGGAGCGTGCTGATCGTTCAGGGTTGTCTTTCAGTGCTTTCTAAAGTGCATGGCAAATGCTTTTGTCATCAATTATTTACTTCCTACTTATTGTTAACAAATGGCTTGTTGGATAAGAAAACATGCAGATACCAAAATGAAGATCTCAGGTAATGAAATAAAGTCGAGTCAGTGTCAGCCTCACATGAACACACACGGCTTTTCACCACCTCAGCCCTTTGTCCCTTCGTCTGACCCTTCCCCGGAGGACTCCAGATTTTCACTTAGCTCTTTGATAACTTGTCTATCGATTTCCTTGGCCCCGTGACCAATGGCTACTGGAGATGGTGCATCTGAGCCCACGGAATGTTTTGAGGTGTCTTTTGTCTTAAGCTATGTCTACTAAGCTCTCCAGCCGATCCAACGGAGATTGGTTGCAGAACGGCAGGGACAGGACCACAGAGGAGCCCAGGCTTACGCGGAGCTCTGGGGCGCGCCAGCGGACACGGCGTGATCTCTGGTCCGCTGCTTTCTCTTACTCTTCTGCGGTTCATTACCATATCGTGCCGTGGACATTTCAAGTAACAGACTCCTTGGGCATCCAGCCACCAATGAGGCTATTCCTGAAGGTTCTATTCTGATTCGCCTTCCTTGGCAGAAACACCCCAGGGGAGGAAGCCAGCATGAGTTCCCCATTTCCAATTACCTTCTAACTATTTCTCCTACTTACTCCACATCCCCAGCTCTTCCCCTCAAGGCTTTTCTCCATCTAATAAGTCCAAATGGGCCCAGCCTCCTTCTACTTTTGCTTTTAGGTTATATTTGGCTTTCTGTATCTTTAATGAGCTCTTCCCAATCTCACATTTGCCTGCATTTAAAAATGATTGGCCATCTGCAGAGAAGACTTCCCTGTGCAGCCTTGATTTCTAAAATACATACCGCTTATGAATACCACCAGGAAAACTGTGCATTGGCATCCCAGACTTGCAGTTCACGGTGCCGCATGCTGTATACTGTTCATTAATGTTTGGTAGGGATGCACCGAGCATGTTTTCCTCACCTGTGCTGTTCTACCCTCACTGTCTCAGAGTAGTGGACGCTTACGAAATAGGGTTTAGTTGAAAGTTGTATCGTAGAAGTGTTCTGCACGTTAGCTCTAAATAGACGCTTGTTAAATTGTACTGGTTAATTTACCAAATCTAAAGAAGCCAGGTTTTCTGTTATTCAGCTATAAAGTCTTTTTAGTTTTTGTTTTATTATTTTAGTTATTTCAGAGTGAGAGAGAATGAATGGGCACACCAGGGCCTCTAGCCACCTCAAATGAACTCTGGACACACGCACCACCTCGTGCATCTGGCTTTTCGTGGGTACTGGGAAATCAAATGTGGGTCCTTAGGCTTCGCAGGCAAGCAATCATCTCTTCAGGCCTGGTGTCTTCCTTCTGCATCTTTGTCTTGGTCACCTCCCTCAGAACTTGGCATCTTCAGGCATCATTAGTACCGCTTGGTTAGACCTTCCTGTAATGTCACCCCTTTACAAACAGGCATGTTGCTGGCCTAGTACCAACTGAGATGTGTGCTTATTTATTTATTTATTTTGGTTTTTCAAGGTAGGGTCTTGCTCTGGCCCAGGCTGACCTGGAATTCACTATGTAGTTTCAGGCTGGTCTTGAACTCACAGCGATCCTCCTACCTCTGCCTTCTGAGCTGAGGTTGAAGGTGTGTGTCACCATGCCCCATTGTTTGTTTATTTTTGTGGTAGGGTCTCCCTTCTAGCCCAGGCTGATCTGCAATTCATTCTGTAGTCTCAGGTGGCCTTGAACTCGGGCAATCCTCCTACCTCTGCCTCCCGAGCCCTGGGGTTAAAGGCTTGTGCCACCACGCCCAGCCAGATTATAGTTTTTAAAACAAAACAAAATGCCAAACCCTGCTTATTTTTCCGGGTCTCTAAAACTGGTATCCTTCTACTTCCTTTCCAGCTGGTCTGGAGAGAGTGGCAAGGGCTGCTGGGAAGACTGGGGGGAAGTGTGGGCTGCGGGAGCTGTCTGCGGCGGTCACCTCCAGCACTGGGCAGGGTGGGGCAGGAAGGAGAGGAGGCAGACCTGCCAGGACTAAGAGTCACTAGGAGCTCTTTGCAACCTCATTTCTTCAATTCGTACTCATGGAATCATACAACGTTAAATTACCACATAGCTCCTTTAGATGTTCTGTGAGTCCTTTCTAAACCGTGCTTGAATGGCTTTACTTCATCACTCACCCGAGGGAGGGATCAAGTAAAAGAGAGGATTCAACCCTAACTCCTTTAGGGTCTACAGAGAATTCGACTCTTAACTCCTTTAGGGTCTACAGAGGATTCAACTCTTACCTCCTTTCGGGTCTACAGAGGACTCTTTTTTTTTTTTTTTCATATCATTCTGATTTAAGATGATGAAAAACCTAAACGTGCGGTTTTATATTTCAAAAATCAATCACAGTTAGGTCAATGTGTAAGTCCATGGGTATTGGAACCCGTATAATTTATAGTTCCTTTTCTCTCTCAGCGTGCATGACTTCAAATTCAGTGAAGTGTTGCTCTGGCTTTTCTTACTCAAATGGTATACTTATCTGATCCACTTCAGCAGTTGCCTATTTTCCCTTTCAGAAGTGTCTGTTCTCTCACCAGGAGACTAAAGCATTGTGCAGATGTACCGTCGGATACAACGATGCCAATATAATATATGCACTGTTCAATAATTTATTTTGTATCTGGAGTAATGCATCTGTTTCCTCCTTGTGGGAGGGGGTTTGAGCCTCATTTTCAATGTCATTTTAGGTACTGGTCCAATTCTTCCATCCAGTTAACCAAAAATGAAAATTTCCATCTGTTCAATTGCCATTCAGAGGAATGTTTTATCTCTGAAGCACATTATGACAACTAAAATTGACAGCATAATCAGTCTGAGTTTTTTTTTTTCTTCTTTTGATTCCTCTTCAGATTCTCTTGAGCTTTAACAAGAGAGAATTCTTCTTTCATAGCTGCCTTAGAGGACTGACTCTGTTCTCTCTAGCAACTGCAGACCAGTAGAGCATGAATGCCTGTCCACCAGTCGCTGCTTCATCGTATAGTGTTTTCTGTCCATCAGTAACCCTGCAGGAAACGTGCTTGGTAGCTAACTGCTATTAACAGAACAATGACAATAGTTTCTTCTGTAAGAGTGTCTGCCAGACCTGTTTGGCACTCCATTGAACGCTCAGATTCTCTCCAATTGGAAGTTACAGTTACAAGCTGATTTTTATTGATCAGTCTGTACTTTATAAAAACTGGCTAAGGAGGAGGCCTTTCGGATATATTGCCTGCAAAGTTTTTTAACTCTTTAAATCCCGTGAACAAGAACTTCAATAGTTTTGTTGCTGAAACAGCAGATAAAATTCTTTTGTTTTTCCATATCATCGATACTCTAATAATGAACCAGTCGTGAGGCTGGGTAAAATTTCAGGTGCATTGGGTGAAGCACGTGCTGACGCAGCATGGTCAGAGTAAATGACCGATTCCTGAAACAAGCTACCGAGCAGTTCTCCTGGGTAGCTGCCGTTTTGTTTTGTGTTTGCAATGCCTGTTCTTTCAGTAAACAGCTTTTGACTATCTGTTGTCTTTCTTTCTCTTTTAAAAAATATTTTTATTTCCTTGTGACATGGGGAAGGGGAGGCAGGGGATGAGAACGCGAGCATGCGGTACCTCTTGCTGCTGTGAAGGAGCTGCGCGCACACATGTCGTTCTGTGTGCCTGCTTTACGTAGGTACTAGGGTATTGAACCCAGCTGGCAGGCTTTGCAAGCCAGTGCCTTTAACGACTGAGCCATCTCTCCAGTCTAGGTACCATTTTTCTATAAAATACTTGTGACCCCATAGCCTCTTTTTTTAAACAGCTTACAACCTCTTTTCTTTTCTTTTGTTAATATTTTATTTATTTATTTGAGAGAGGGAGAGATACAGAAATAGACAGGTAGACAGAATGGGCGCACCAGGGCCTGCAGCCACTGCAAACGAACTCCAGACGCGTGCACCCCCTTGTGCATCTGGCTAACGTGGGTCCTGGGGAATCGAGCCTCGAACCGGGGATCCTTAGGCTTCACAGGCAAGTGCTTAACCGCTAAGCCGTCTCTCTAGCCCCAAGTTTTCTTTTGGTATAAAAGTGATAGAATGGATAACCAACTTGAAGGCTACTTAATATTTGGAGCATTTCAAAAGCTGTGGTTGTAGCCAGCCTTGGTGGCATACGCCTTTAATCCCAGCATTTGGGAGGCTGAGGTAGGAGGATTGCTGTGAGTTTGAGGTCATTCTGAGACTACATAGTGAATTCCAGGTCAGCCTGAGCTAGAGTGAGACCCTAGCTCGAAAAACCAAAAAAAAAAAAAAAAAAAAAAAAAATCTGTGGTTGTCCTATAGAGGTGTTAAAGAGCACCCCTGAAAGGGTTAAACCAAAGGAATCTTTTTTCTATAGTAATATGAAATATTTGTACATTTTATGGGAGCTTGACTAAATTTAAATGTACTATTTCAGGCTTTTCAGATTACGATCTGATAACTTCTCTACTTAAAATACTCTTTAAAATTTTTTTTATTTTTATTTTTTTCCTGATTTATTTATTAGATATAGAGAGGACAGAGAAAGAGAGAGTGAGAATGGGCATGCCAGGGCCTCTAGCCACTGCAAACGAACTCCAGATGCATGTGCCACCTGTGCATCTAGCTTACATGGGACCTGGAGAATCGAACCTGGGAACTTAGGCTTTGCAGGCAAGCGCCTTAACCACTGAGCCATCTCTCCGGCCCTAGTTAAAATGTTCTTAGTGCCTTATCCTTATCTATCAGTCTGTCCATATAAACAATTTTTTTTTGAGGAGTGTAGTACTTAGTTATGCCATTTAAAGGAGTATAATTTGTTATAATCTCTAGGGTATAATTTTTTATGTTATAAAACCATTCTAAACTTTTCTCCAGAGAAACAGGGGAGAGAGAGCATTGTAGGGAAAATGTTAAGCACAGAAATAAACTGAGGGGCTGGAGAGATGGCTTAGAGATTAAAGGCACTTGGCCAGTTTCATTCCCTGATAAATGCACAGCCAGGTGTGGAGTGGCGCATGCGTCCGGAGTTCCTTTGCAGCAGCAGCAGGAGGCTGTGGTGCAGTCATTCTCATAGTTAAGGGCTTGCTGGGTAGCCCAGGCTGTCCTCAAACTCTTGATCCTCCTGCCTCAGTCTCTCGGGTGTTGAGGTTGCAGTTAGAAGCTTTGTTTAATACATGATTTATTATTCTTAGGAATATACCTAGAGACTATACTACAATGCAGATATTGCCATCTTGTCAGTTAATACCATGTAAGAAATCTGATCTCTCATTTGAAATGCTAGTAATGCTAAGTCTTTGGTTTTGAAACAATACAAAAACTCCCAAAAATTAGTTTTTCTTTTTCTTGTTGTTGTTGTTTGTTTTTTGAGGTAGGATCTCACTCTAGCCCAGGCGGACGTGGAATTCACTATGTAGTTTTAGGGTGGTCTCAAACTCATGGGATGATCTCCTACCTGTGCCTCCCAAATGCCAGGATCAAAGGTGTGCGCCACCAGTATTTAGTTCTTAAGGAACTGATGTTAACGTCTCTTGAGCCTTGAGGATTAAGATCAAGTCTTTTTGCCGTACAGATATGTTTGGACTTACAGTTAAAGTCTTGGGCAATGAGATGTAAGCTGAGAGCAGCATCATCAGAGGGAAAAATCTCTTCTTTGACCCCTCATCCTTTCCTTGCACCTTTTTACTTACTCTGGGTTAGGAAATGGTGCTTAAAACAGAGTAGCCAGGAAGAAGGAGTGCTAATTCCCTATTATAATAGATCTACTATCATTTAAGCTGTTGACTCTCGACTTGCATAAATTCTTATTTGTTTATGTATTTATTTATTTATTTTGAAGTAGGGTCTCACTCTAACCGAGGCTGACCTGAAATTCACTATATAATCTCAGGGCGGCCTCGAACTCACAACGATCCTCCTACCACTGCCTCCCGAGTGCTGAAACTAAAGGCGTGCGCCACCACGCCCGGCTGGATTTACATAAATTTTTTATGGGAGTGAAAAACAATCTTCTTTTTTTGTTTTTTTGAGGTAGGGTTTCACTCTAGTCTAGGCTGACCTGGAATTCACTATGTAGTCTCAGGGTGGCCTCGAACTCACAGTGATCCTCCTACCTCTGCCTCCTGAGTGAGTGCTGGGATTAAAGAAAGGTGTGCACTACCACACCCGGCTTAACTTTCTTCTTTATTTTTATTTTTTTTAAATATTACATACTTGAGAGAGAGAGAGAGATTGGACACATCAGAGCCTCTAGCAAATGAACTCCAAGCCCCAAACTATCTTCTTCATGCTACTATTATCTATGTACTTTGGAGTATTGCTTTGTGATGTAGCAGTTTTTTAGTGGGAGTCCTTTTCTATGCTTGGATAATTCAGCCTCTTGCCAGTCTTGCGAGAAGGTGAGAACCATTCCTCCTCTAGTGGAAAGGATGCGTAGACACACCGCAGTCCAGAATGTGGACTCCCACGCCAAGTCAGCGGACAGGAAGCGCCTGCCCCGTGGGCGAGTTCATGGGTCGGTGCTGCAGGTGAGTGGATCAGCAGAGGGCTGTTCCTGTGCGTGTAGTTGGGCATCGCAGGGTAGCAGACGTCAGACGGCAGCTGCACTCATGTGCCCTTGTGTAGGTTAAGTTGGACAGACTGTCCCATTTAATGCCACCCCTTCATAGACTGTTTCTGTGGCATCTTTGATGGTTCACCTCCCCTTTGGAGCCTTTGTTTTGTTTTCTGAGGTAGGGTCTCACTCTAGCCCCGGCTGGCCTGGAATTCACTATGTAGTCTCAGGGTGGCCTCGAACTCACAGCGATCCTCCTACCTCTGCCTCCCGAGAGCTGGGATTAAAGGCGTGCGCCACCATGCCTGGCCTTTGGAGCCGTTTTAAAATTCATGCTGCCCGTGGTTCTGTGAGCTACCCAACATTTCCTTTTTTTAATTAGATAGATAATTTGGCCTTCCCTAGAAAGTTGTAAATGCTGCAAGTACAGTCTTGTTCCCCAGTGCATCCTCATATGCTTAGCATCCCAGTGTATCCTACCTCAATCCCGGTAGATTAAAAAAGTGCTCAGTATCTTTTTTTAAATTTATTTTCAAACAGAAAGAGACAGACAGAGGGGGGCAGGAGGTAGAGAATGAGAATGGGCATGTCAGGGCCTCTGGCCATTGCAAATAAATTCCAGATGCATGGACCATTTTGTGTGTTTGGCTTTGCATGGGTACTGGGGAATCAAACCCAGGTCCTTAGGCCTTACAGGCAAGTGCCTTAACTGCTGAGCCATCTTTCCAGCCCTGTTTTTCTTATTGTTAATAAATGATGAATCCATGCCTCTACTCTCAGCTCTCTTACTACCCGAGTGAGATTGTTTCTGACTTCATTGATCAACTCAAATTACTTTTGGTAAGATTATTGCTGTTACTTAGGCAGTTTTAATTTATAAATTTTACTTAGTAGTAATTTTAGTCTTTTAAAAGTAGAGTATCTTAGTTTTCAGAAACAATATAAAACATTTATATAGACAGATGCTAATTAAAAATAATACTCAACGGGCTGGAGAGATGGCTTAGCGGTTAAGCGCTTGCCTGTGAAACCTAAGGACCCTGGTTCGAGGCTCGATTCCCCAGGACCCACGTTGACCAGATGCACAAGGGAGCGCATGTGTCTGGAGTTCGTTTGCAGTGGCTGGAGGCCCTGGCATGCCCATTCTCTCTCTCTATCTGCCTCATTCTCTCTGTCTGTCGCTCTCAAATAAAGAAATTAAAAATTAAAAGTTAAAAAAAATAAAATAATACTCAAATTAAATCATATTTCTTATAATTTCACCTGTAATCCCATGTTAACATTTAACATTGTCACTTTAATATTGTCAATTAAATATTTTGGAAATGAGCCGGGCTTGGTGGCGCACGCCTTTAATCCCAGCACTCGGGAGGCAGAGGTAGGAGGATTGCCATGAGTTCAAGGCCAACCTGAGACTACATAGTGAATTCCAGGTCAGCCTGGGCCAGAGTGAGTCCCTACCTCAAAAAAACCAAAAAAAAAAAAGGGAAATGATACAAATAGTTTGCTCTAACCATATTTGTATCTTGTTTGAATTCGGTAAGTAGCAGTTGTATAAATAGCATGAACAGGGTATTTTTACTAGAGACATCTCCAACAGTTTGATTACTTTGGCTTGGGATAGTTAAATACCTTCTTCATGTTGGGGAATTATTAAACCACTGAACAAATAAAATTGTTTGTTAATGTTGCAAATAGTTAAATGTAGAAATTAAGAAAAGCACCGGAATTTGTAGGATAGGCCTTTAAATTTCAGTTACCCCCAGGAAACCACTGATAAATGAAAGTATGTTGGTACAGTTTTGTTATTTGAAACCTTCAAGTTTAGTTAGACCTTTTTTCATATAATTTATGAAAGAGTTACAGTTTCTTCTGGATTTCAATTTTGGTTAATGTCTTTCAAAGGTACATGAAAAGGACTTTCCCTTTATGACACTGTCTTTCAGCTCTCTTAAAATAAGGTATTTTGAGATTTCCTATTGTTGATGTATTGATTTAATGCTCTGTACTTTGATACTTGGATTGTATTAGAGCCAGATGATCTAACTAATTATTCTTTTCTGTGGATAGTTGCTTGCACGTGTAGAGATTTTGAATAAATCCAGCAGTTTCCTCACTGCTGTGAATCCTAGGACATTGAACTTGCCTTCTAGCTACATGGCCTGTGGGCTGTTGCTTGCGTCACCAGGGAACCAGCCAAAATAGCTTTTGGTCCCACTTGTTCCTAAGTTTACAATTCCTTTTGGTGGCATTAGAACATCCTAGTTTAGGTAAAAAAGCACTCAAAGCTGGAACGGTGGTTATGTAAGCAAGCTATCAAGGCCCTTAAACTTGCTGTTGTTACTTGTTCATATAACAGACTTTGGGTTTGCGAACTTTAAGATAATGTTGAGAATTTTTGACACATACCATCTATAGCTAGAAGAGAGCATCTTTTATGTTTGTGTAGTATTACCCAACACCCATGATGTAAGCACTAAATAGGAATGCTGTTTCTTCTCAAGTCTTGAGACCAAGTTGAAATGAAAGTGCTTTCTGTTTTGAAGTAGCCATGCTTAGATACAAACTCCTAAGTTTCCTCCTGAAAGTATGTTATGCCTTTGGTAGAGTTAATTTTTTGTGCAAGTGGATGAAACAATATATGCTTATCTGCCTTGTTTTTAATTACTTAAAATGCTACTAAGAATAACATCGTTTTTTTCTAGTTCTATATTTAAAAGGAGAGTCATGGAAACATAATTGTTTAAATATTTCTCAGCCTTCCCCAGTACTCAGAAATGTTTCCACATTAGCACACAGAAAACTTTACATGCTAGAATAGCAATCAGTGTGATCCTTTTCCAGCGTCTATTTAGAGGATTGTTTCAAATCTGAAAGGAAAGGCTAAAAAAATAGTAATTATAGATTATATTTTAATAATTACATTCATAGTTAACAGATTTAACAAAAAAATCACACAGAGATAAAACAAATCACCTTTTGGAATGATTTAAAAACCATTTTTATATCAAAGTGGAAAAAGCAAGGCAGCAGCAGTCGGGAATGCCGTGCTCTATGAGAGTTAGCGGAGCGCGAGGCTGAGACTACCTCACTGCGCTGTCTGAGAGGGGCTGCTTCCAGAGGCTTCCTTCTCGTTGGCTGCTGTGGCTGTGCGCACACTGAAACCACAGCAGTGACTCCTCTGGGAGGCGGCACACAAGTAGCGTGTGAGCTGGTAGCAGGCACCTGTGTGCCCGGAGATCCACAGGATGCCCGTTAGCAGGAAACTGGATTCACGCTGTCCCTTCTGCCTCCCGCCCTCCCTCCCTCTCTAGTTTGGCGTTCTTCCACGCGCTAGTATATCTTGTCTCAGCTTGGTGTGTTTCATAATGTGAAAATAGGAATGACTGGAGTCTCTGCAACTGCTGTCTCCTTAATGCGCCAGAGGGCGGCTCTGTTTTCTGGTCATCTCAGTGACAGCTGACCTGTCCAAGATTATGGTGCTAGGTGCGAGCCTGGCTGAGGTGGTTTTTTTTTTTTTTTTTTTTAAGGTAGAATCTCACTCTGGCCCAGGCTGACCTGGAATTCACTCTGTAGTCTCAGGGTGGCCTTGAACGCATAGCGATCTTCCTACCTCTGCCTCCCTAGTGCTGGGATTAAAGGCATCGATCACCACGCCGGGCAAAAGAATCTTGATTGCAGTAAGAGAGCTTAGTTCAGTAGTCCATGCTGTGTTGGAAAGGTAGAGAGGCATTGGGTTTTAGATGTGTGTTTTTTTCTCTTTTTTAAAGATTGGCCATTGTTTTGTGCATATATAGCCCGTGTGTATATATTGTATGTGTGTGTGTGTGTGTGTGTGTCCATATGTTTTAAGTGTGGGCATGTATGTGCTGTTGGCAGGCGTGTGGAAACCAGTGGACAATTTTAGGCGTGTCATGTTGGTCTTCACCTCCTGTCATGAGGTAGGGAGGGTCTCTTGTTCACCAGGCTAGCTGGCCCGTGAGTTTCTGGTGGGTTCTCTTGTCTTTACCTCCTTCTCTGGAAGTGTGCCGACAGTAAAGGCCTGTCCTGTGGAGGATCCAGCAGTTCACGTGGGGTCAGGTAGCTGGCCACTGAGCCATCCATCCCAGCTCGTGCTTTTTAACTCTTTCTCTCATAAAGGGGTGGTAGCATGAAACAGCTTGCAAGAATCCCAGGCGTTCTGATGCCATCAGCTCATGGCTAGTCTAGGAACTTGCAGTTCAGCTGCGCATGGTAATGCATGCCTGTAATCACACTACTCAGGAGACTTGGGCACGGGGTTGAGAGTTCAAGGCCAACCTGGGCTACCAAGTGTGTTTAACAAATGGTCTTTCATAATTCAAGCTGGTGGTACCATTCATCGGCCATGCTTATAACACTATTGCTGATTTGAACACTTGACAGACATTTACTTAGAGCAAGTAAAGACAAGACAATTTTAGCAGCCTGTGTTGTGTATCTGGAGCCGATGCTTTTAGAACACTATGGCAGTGTACTGTGAAGAATGTTTTAATAATCTCTAAGAAGGTTTTATTGAAGTAAAATATCAGTGCACATCAAAACCTGGTTTTGGTTTTGTTTGGTTTGGGATTTGCTGGGGGTTGATCCTACGGCCTTGTCCGTGCTAGAAAAGCAAGTTTTCAGACTTGTGTTGGACAGACTGCCATTTTGAAGTCCTGTTTCATTGCATGGGTGATAATTATCAATCCCTTTAAAAGTCTGCATTTCCTCATCTGAGGAATAGAGATAGTAGATTATCTTTAAGATATAAAAGATGATTGATCGGGATACTACTTTGCATTTCTAGGATTTTTCTTCTGCTAGGGATTCAGTGCAGTCCTTTGTATGTAAATGTTCCACCACAGAGCTGTCCCTCAGCCAGGGTGCTTGTTTCAGTGTTGTTCTGAGGCCAGAGGATTTGAGTCCACAAAACAGTTACCACAATTGATCTTTTTCAATTACTTATCTGTAGAGGGGAGATAATAGCTGATTCTACCATCCTAGTATTATTTGGGAGACTAAGTAAGTAAACAGGTCAGTATTTTAAAGCCTGTCTGATATAGTCTACCTTCTTCTCCCCTCTCCCTTGCTTCTCATCTCCTCCAGTGTTACTTTCTGTTTCCTCCCACTGTCCTCTTGACAGCAAATGCCAATCTTCTTTCTTTCTGAGTATTCATACTTTTAATGCAATATACTTCAGTAAGTAAATATTTTAAGCCAAGCAGACTACAAGTATTGTAGGAAGACTAAAAAGACTTTCCTGTGACAGGCAGAACCTGAAAACAAACCTTCTGCTACAAAATTTTTGGTGGCTGTGGATGAACTCTTAACTTTCTTTCATGACCACATGAGCTTTCAAAAAAGAAAGGGCTATATCTGTTTTTT
Source organism: Jaculus jaculus (assembly GCF_020740685.1). Lineage (NCBI taxonomy): Eukaryota > Metazoa > Chordata > Mammalia > Rodentia > Dipodidae > Jaculus > Jaculus jaculus. Next base: position 17,326,551 of record NC_059121.1, on the reverse strand, counting down.
TTTTTTTTCCCAAATGAATGATTTTTTAATTTATTTTATTTTATTGTTTTTTGAGGTAGGGTCTCACTCTAGCTCAGGCTGACCTGGAATTCACTATGTAGTCTCAGGGTGGCCTTGAACTCATGGCGATCCTCCTATCTCTGTCTCCCGAGGGCTGGGATTAAAGATGTGTGCCACCACGCCTGGCCGAATGAATGATTTTTTTTAAAATGAATGATTTTTTTAATGTTTCAGTTGGTGTGTGTGTGTATTTGTTTGAGACAGTCTCTTCTGTCTCGAGCTGATCTTGAACTCCCTAGGTGGCTGACGATGACTCTGAACTTCTGGTCCTCCTGAGTGCTAAGTTTCTAGGCCTGAGCCTTATGTCCATTCTATGTAATGCATGCTAAACAGACGCTCTACCCAGTGGGCCGCATCCCCAGTTAGTGTGTGTGTGTGTGTGTGTGTGTGTGTGTGTGTGTGTGTGGTGTGCCTGCCTGCGTGCTGTAGACGGGTGCCCTTCTTACAAGAGCATGGCTGACTCCAGTCCAGCTTCACTCATCGTCGCAAGTTCCGTTTAGTCTCTGTACTTCCGTAATCCTTCTTGACGATTCATATATGGAAAATTAGGTTAAAATTTAAAGTTTGGGGCTGGAGAGATGGCTCAGAGGTTAAGGTGTTTGCCTGCAAAGGCAAAGAATCCCAGTTCCACTCCCCAGGACCCACGTGAGCCAGATGCACAAGGGGGCGCGTGTGTCTGGAGTTCATTGGCAGTGGCTGGAGGCCCTGGCGCGCCCACTCTCTCTCTTGTTCTCTTTCTCTTTCTCAAGTAAATAAATAAAATATATTTACTTACATAAAATGGTAGTATTCTCTTAAGCTTTTGCATATATTTCTTTTCTTAGCATTTAAATTTTTTTTATTTATTTGAGAGAGATAGAAAGAAGGATACACACAAACTTATACATATATATTATATGTGTATATGTTCCTCTTTCTATCTCTCAAATAAATTTATATGTTTATATATATATATATATATATAGAGAGAGAGAGAGAGAGAGAATTGGGCGTGCCAGGGCCTTCAGCCACTGCCAATAGACTTTAGACGCATGCATCCCCTTGTGCATCTGGTTTATGTAGGTCCTGGGGAATTGAACCTGGATCCTCAGGCTTCACAGGCAAGCGCCTTAACCGCTAAGCCCATCTCTCCAGCCTGTGTGATAAGTATCTTTTTTTTTTTTTTTTTTTTTTTTTTTTGAGGTAGGGTCTCACTCTACCCCAGGCTGACCTGGAATTCACTCTGTATTCACAGGATAGCTTCAAACTCATGGCTATTGTCTTACTTCTGTCTCTTAAGTGCTGGGATTAAAGGCGTGCACCACCATGCCTGGTTTATGTTATCATTTTAAAAATCATTTTATAATTTTATTTTATTGAATTATTTGAGAGAGACAGAGAGGGAGGCAGATGGAGAAAGAGAGAGAATGGGCACACAAGGACCTCCAGCCACTGCAAGTGAACTCCAGATGCATGTGCCACCATGTGCATTTGGCTTACATGAGTACTGGGGATTTGAACCTGGGTCCTTAGGCTTTGCAGGCAAGTGCCTTGACTGCTAAGCCATCTCTCCAGCCCATTAGTTTTGAATCTTTAACATTCATGAAATTTATAAAATTATGTTACATTGTGCCAGAGAATTATACCTCTAGACACTATCAAGTTACAAAGTAATACCAGTAAGTCTCATATTAAACCTGTAGCCTGTCAGACCACCCTGTTGAACTGACGAGCTAGCTGAGCCGGGGAGAGTTAAGCGGCTGAAATCATACCTGGCAGAGCTGGACTTCAACCTAGTATGGCTTCAGGAGCCTGTGTTCTTAATCATTTTACTAGAGTTTGTATTTTTATAACCTTACTTTTCAGAGATACCATCTGTTACTTTCACATTCATGTTTTAAATCCTTCCCCATGGACCTGCCTTCTGGTTGATATTTGAATGACTATTTTAGGGTTAAAAAAAATAAATGTTTAAACAAGTATTTTAATTCTCCGGCCTACCTGTCTTAGCACACCACGCGTCGGCCCCCTTTGCCATCTCTAGATGCTGACAGTTTGCACGGGCACTCTGCGGTTTCCTGCTTGCGCGTGCCCGCTGCGCCTGGAATGTGCCTCCTCCTGCTTTGCTGGCACACTGGGCGTCCCTGGGACCTAAGTCTTCCTACAGTTCAAAGCTGCTGCTCATTGAGAAGTGTCCTTCTGTTACCTGCCCTCCGACATTTCCATTTGTACCAGCTTACAGTACTTCCTTCCCCACACCACAGCAGATTTTGTTTTTGTGTTTTGACCTTCATTGCAGCAGAGCACATCCCGGTGATTGTCTCCGGTCCTTGCGGCGTGGTCGGCGTTACCTGCCGCTCAGGAGCCGCTCACGCACCCAGGTGAGCACGTGAAGGAGCCGTTGTCCTTCCTCAGTGTGCCACCGACCACAACAGCTGCTCATGGCGGTGGCTTGCTGAATTTTTAAACAGGGAAATGAATTATTTTGTTAGTAACCATGGTTTATAAACACAAAAAGTCTCTATCTTAAAATACAAGTCACTTAATGAGTTTCTAGAGCTGTCTTTTTAAAGCACATAACATTTTTGCTTATTTAGTTGTAAAACAACATGGGTTCTATAATAGCGTGTTATTTAAAAGCAATTCCATTTTTGTTATTCAGTTGAAAACGATCCTTTGGTGAAAAATTAGCTCAGCTTTAATTATATATTAAGAAGAATGCCTACACGAGCTGTTTAGGGGTCTTTGTTTTAATATTTTTTTCTCTTGATAAGATAAAATGAAAATGTGTCTCATTAAACTTGGAGTTTACTAGTCGTTATTTTATGATTGCTTTTCATCCATGTCCTATCTTGATATTGTGTATAGAAAATATTAATTTTATCAAAGTTCATCACATTGCTCACTGCCCTTACAGTCTAAATAAATAAAAGCGGCACGTAAATCTCTTGGGAACAATTTCTTTTTAAAACATCAAATACGTTAATTTTTTTAGCCTCATTTTCTTATGATAGTTCAGAAAATTTAATTGGCCAGTGGGAGGGGTGGTTGCATCATGGTATTGTATAAATTTTAACTCTTTAAATGGAGTGGAGGGTTAAGAAGAGAAAATTGTTTCAGCTGGTAGGCAGTGTTTCTGGGCTAGACTACAGCTGAAATTCAAACATGAGGAAATTGCAGAAATTTACAATTCAATGTGTGTTTCATCAGGGAGAAATCCACAGATTGTTTTGACACTCAGTTAGAAATTCAGCATGAAGATGGACGTCTCATGAAATTTGCAGCTGCTGATTGAATTTATATTTCCATAAAGGCCATCAACAGTAGAAGCCTGCAGGGAAAGAAGGGGGAGAAATGACAAAAATCGTGAGGCTAGCATTTTTCCTCAGTGTTATATTTGCAAATTACTGGTAATAAGGGTTTACACTGGCCAGGATTAAAGCAAGTTGTAGACAGCCAGAAGGGAAGGACTTTTCAGTTTAATTGATTTTAACTAAATATGTCTACATTTGATATCTAAATATGTATTGATGTATCTATAGAAAGCACAACGTGCAACTTAAAAACCAGTATCTTTACTGTTCAAACAGGAAAATACAGTAGAATGTTCTGTTACATCAATTATTTTCTTAAGAGACATTTAAGGTAGAAGATGACTTCTACTTGGATATCTATTCAGGTAAATTTTAATATTTTAGAAAAATGAATTGGCACTTTGAAAAGTAACTGTAGGTAAGTCACAAGAATATGAAATGATTACTTTCATTCAGTAGAGAAAGAGCTTATGTTTTGTTCCAATATACTCTACTATCTTTAAAGCCTTTCAGGGAAATAACCTGTATAAGCTAGGTATCCTATAACTTTAGAACTTTCTTATTTTTCTTGGTAATAGTAAAAATGAATTATGTGATTTAAGATCATACTAGATTTTCCAGCCACCTCCCACCTAAAGAAGACAAAACACACAGCAAATGTAGATGGACTTAGTTAAAATCCATTCTCAGTTTAAAGTACTTTCCTGGACAAAAGATTCTTTATTGTTTCCTTAATACTTCTCTTGCTGAGACATAAGATATACAGTTTAGAGTTATTTGTGGTGAACTGAGGGACTTAGAAATGTGTTCATCAATTCTTCAGAGCTCTTTGTCTACAGATAGCTTTTGCTTTAACTGAAAAACAGGCCCTCTGATAACTTTGTTTGAAAATCAGAACTTACCCACCTATCAGTAAAAATAGTAGTCTTTCTGACAAAAGTTATACTTAATTTAATATATGGTTTAAATATAAAAAGTGGAAGTATGACCTAGAAAACACATTGTATGTACATGTTAATAAAGAACATGATATCCTTTATTAACAGACTGTTTTAGGAATGTAGTGATGTAGAAAAAGTGATTTTGTTATGTTTTGTATAGTTTTATTTGAGAATGTTTAGTCTTTCTATAAACTATTCTAATTTGAGAAGAACAATATTTATTTCTAGCATCAGGGCCCTCAGTACACATGTGGACTTTTTTTTTTTAAATCTGTGAATTAACTTTAGCTGCTAGATAAGCATTTTTAAGTTAGATGATATGAATGTTATGTTCTCTAGGAGTGTGTGAATTCTTGCTTTTTTTTCAATATTATTTCCTCTTGCCTTACTGGCCATGTTAAGACCAAAATCTTCCATTAAGTATATTTTTATATCTTGCACATTCACAACATTATGGTTTACAAGCCAGTGCAAATTATTATTGGAAGTGTTATATCTCAGTGTTCAACATAAAAGTTTATTGATATTTGGAAAGTTTTTTTTTCTAGATGGCATTGCTCAAGCATATACATGGTGGGGTAATCATGATCGTTAAATATCTCTTTCCTTCCCTCTTTTTCTCTCTTTCTGTCTCCCCACTCCATTTAAGGATTTGCTATTCTCAACATTGCTAAAGTATTCTTAATTTACAGCTTTTTCACAAGAATAGAATTACTGCTTAGTAAAAGTCACCTTTTTCTTTTAAGTTGATCATCTAGTCATTCAGATTCCTTATTCACTATTTTACCTTGTCATCCTTGCCCATGTCTCCTCATAGTTCAGTATTTATGTAGCCAATATGTATTGACTGATAATCTGTATAACAGACTGATAAACTACAGTGAGTGACCCCCACATAAATGGAATTTTCATTTGGAAGGAAGAGGCAAAGAATAGATAAATGTCAAGTAGAAATGGGGAAAGCAGGGACAAAACCTAGTATGTGTAAGAATGAGAGTATGGTAGAAAGTCTGTCTAGAAGGATCTCCTTTTCAGAGGTGATATTTGAAAAGAAACCAGGTTAAAGCAAGAAAAATAATACTGAAGAGTTCTTTGGGTCTGGAGAGATGACTTAGTGGTGAAGGAACTTGCCTGTGAAGCCTAAGGACCCAGGTTCAATTCCACAGTACACAGTAAGACCGATGCATAAGGTAGCCCATGTGTCTGGAGTTTGTCTGCAGTTCCTGGAGGTCCTGGCGTGCCTATTCCCCTCTGTTTCTCTCTGTCTATTATGTATCTTCTTCCTCTTTTTCTCAAATATACAAAAAGTCTGGACTAATGCTTTTATAGCTCTCACAGCTCGGCTAGGCTCATAGAATTTGTGTATTCACACCCAAACCAAGATATTTTGGACTGGTATTGCTTATTTTCACAAAGGTAGAATTACTATATTTACCATCCCTGTTTGTGTTTCTCACTCAGCAATAAATCAGGAACAGTACTCAGATCAGAAGACATAGAACTAAATTACTCTTTTTTTTGGGTGGGGTTAGGGTCTTGCTCTAGCCCAGGCTGACCTGAAATTCACTATGTAGTCTCAGGGTGGTCTTGGATTCAAGGCAATCCTCCTACCTCTGCCTTCTGAGTGCTGGGATAAATTATTCTTTTAATAGCTGTATATGGTTCTATAGTATGGTATACTACAAATTTCTTAGCCTGTGATTAATTCATTAACAAGCATTTCAGCTACTACAGATGCCCCATAAACATCCAATAAGTGCATCTTTTACTCTACGTGCTTTTAGTTTTTCAGATAGATTCTCGGAAATGACATTGTTATGGTGAATGATCTGAACAAATTTCAATAGTAAATATTACCAGAAGACTCTGGAAAGGGGCCTTAGCAGGTCACATTCTCACTAGTAATCTGGATGAGTCTATTTTTTTGCCACAGCCTTCCTGCAGTACAGGTTTGTTCTTTTGAGTTGTACCTCTGACTGTTTTTAACCTGTGTGTCTTCTGTATTTCTGACAGGCACTTTTTAGTCTTACAGAACTCTACGTTACAGAACTGGATAGATGACTCCAGTCATCTCACCACATTGTACTTAAAATTTTATTTTATTTTATTTTATTTTATTTTATTTGAGAAAGAGAGACAGACAGACAGATAGAGAATGGGCATGTCAGGCCTCTAGCCACTGAAAAGGAACTCCCGATTCATACATCACCTTGTGCATCTGGCTTACATGGGTACTGGGGAATGTGCTTCACCGGCAAGTGCGCTAACTTTTAAGCTCTCTCTCCATCCCTCTTGTTGTTTTATATTTTATTTATTAGAGAGACAGAAGGAGGGTGGGAGGAAGGGAGGGAGGGAGGGAGGGGGGAGAGAGAGAGAGAGAGAGAGAGAGAGAGAGAGAGAGAAGGAGAGAGAATGGGCACAACAGGGCTTTCAACTGCTGCAAATGAACTCCAGATATGTGAGAACATGTGTGACATTGCAGGCTTGGGTCACTGTGCATCTGTCTGGCTTACATGGACCTGGAGATTTGAACATGGGCTCTTAGGCATTGCAGGCAAGCGTCTTAACCACTAAGCCATCTCACCAGCCGATCATTTGTTGCATTTTAATTACATGCTTAGATGTATGTCTTTACCAACACTGACTCTCTAGATAACACATGGTAGAGAAATGGGGTAAATACTTGCTTTTTTTCCAATTTATTTGTTAGAGACAGAGAGAGGGAGAGGGAGGAAAGGGGGTGGGGAGACAGAGAGAATGGGCACACCAGGGCCTCTAGCCACTGCAAACAAACTCCAGATGCATGCGCTACCATGTGCATTGGCTTATTATGTGGGACCTAGAGAATCAAACCTGGGTCCTTAGGCTTTGCAGGCATGCGCCTTAACCACTAAGCCATCTCTCCAGCCCTCTTTTTTATCTTAATATTTATTTGAGAGAGTGAATATGGGCATGCCAGGGCCTCTTGCCACTGCAGATGAACTCCAGATGCATGTGCCACTTTGTGCATCTGGCTTTACATGGGTACCAGGCAATTGAACCCAACACATGATGCTTTGCAAGCAAGAGCCTTTAGCCACTGAGCCATCTCTCCAGCCCCAGTACTTACCAAACCACATTTTATCTGATGGAGAATATTGATAATGGGAGTAGCTATTGATATGCATAGATCAAAAAATAATATATGGGAAATTTCTTACCTCCCTCCCAGTTTGTAAACCTAAAATAGCTCAAAAGAAAGTCTGCAAAAACGAAATACTCCAGTGTTCAAGATTTTTGATTGCCAGTCATGTTTTACTATCTGTGCCATTGATTTCTCTTTTGTCAGTGTTAGTAAGCCGCAGTTCACTGCCTTTTCCAGTTTGGTGTTGAAAAGGTCACATTCTCTTTCTCTTACACACACACACACACACACACACACACACACACACACTCACACAGAGTTTCCCTTCAGAGTTAAATATTTCTGTGAAGTCGCACATTACTGGGATAAGAACACAGCTATTGCATTTGTCAGATTGTTGCTAGCTCCTGTGCATTATTTTTTGCTGGCACTGAAATCACATGCACATTCGAGGCTTGTGCTGTGAGGTTTTGAAATGGCATTGCTGACAAGTGTCTTCCCCCCAGCATGTGAGGTGCACCGTTGAACAGAGGTCAGACGAGGAGGAGAAAGCTGCTTGTCATCTGCCAGCCTGTTTGTTGCAACTAGGAATAAAAGCATGTTCGTGTTTTCTTTAAAGTGTTTTTTTAATTCTATTTATTTGAGAAGGCGAGAGGGCGGAAGAGAGAGGTGGGGAGAGAGAGGGAGAGAGGGCTTGCCTGGGCCTCTGACCACTGCAAAGAACACCAGTTGGGTGTATCATCTTGTGCATCTGGCTTAAGTGGGTCGTGGGAATTGAGCCTGGGCCCTTAGGTTTCGCAGGCAAGCGCCTTAAATGCCAAGCCATCTCTCCAGCTCCTATTTTTGATTTAATGTAGACACATAGCTCCTCCCTGGTCTCAGTCAACCTCTTCATTTCACAATCGTCATGCTCTAAAGTTTTCCTTGGCCTTCTGCTAGCCTGGTCTGTGCAGTTAGCCGTTCTATCAGTGCATATTTGGGCTTTTGCCTTTCTTTTTCTTTTTATATGAAAAATTATTTATTTATTTGCAAGCACACACAGAAAGACAAGGAGGGTTAGAGAGAGAATATGGGCCCACCAGGGCCTCCAGCCACTGCAAACGAACTCCAGATGCATGCACCGCTTTGTGCATCTGGCTTTAGGTGGGTCCTGGCGAAGTGAACTGGGTCGTTCAGCTTCGCAGGTGAGCACCGTAGCTGCTGCCCTGTCTTCCCAGCCCTCTTCATTCAGCAAGAATAGAGAAGAGATCTTTATGCTTTTTTTAATTTTTAATTAATTAATTTATTTATTTGAGAGTGACGGAAAGAGACAGAGAGAGAGAGATTGAGAATGGGCAGGCCAGGGCTTCCAGCCTCTACAAATGAACTCCAGATGCATGCGCCCCCTTGTGCATCTGGCTAACGTGGGTCCTGGGGAACCGAGCCTCGAACCGGGGTCCTTAGGCTTCACAGGCAAGCGCTTAACCTCTAAGCCATCTCTCCAGCCCCGAGATCTTTATTCTTAAAGGTCATGCAAGAAATCTGTGTTAGTAGCTGGATTGTAGAGTACAGCTTCTTCAACTGTGGTTGGATCCCCACATGGGTAACTGAATTTAGGGTTTGTGAAGCACTTGGCAACAGTGAACGGTTTGTAGAAGCAAAGCCACAAAACTTAATTCAAAATTTAATGCGTGATGAATCCCAGTTGTTCCTTACGGCGCCTGCCCGTGCCGCGTGCACGCCCGCACTGCTGCCGTGGTTCTGAACAACCCCGTGCACTGGGCAGTGGGCGCGCTGTTGTGCTGCGCTGTGCCGGGAACTCTGCCTGAAGACTTGGCTGAGATTTGCAGCTACGTCATACACCGCAGTGTTTTTACTATGCATGTGGTTTCTGCTCTCACGGAAACGTGGCACGTTAATTATAGGAAACTGAGACTTTTAATATTTTCCTACTGTCATTCTTTAGCATATTACTGTCAAAGTAGAATACCCTTGAGTTTATATTGTGTGAGAATGTTTGATTTTAAAAACTGCTATTTCAGGGGCTGGAGAGATGGCTCAGTGGCTAAGGTGCTTTCCTGAAAAGCCTAACAACCCAGGTTTGATTACCCAGTACTTCCTCAAAACCAGATGCACAAAGCTGTGTATGCATGCGGAGTTCGTTTGCAGTGGCTGGAGGCCCTGGTGCATCCATGTTCTCTCTCTGTCTCTCCCTCTTAAACCATTCTCTCTCTCTCTGTGTGTGTGTGTGTGTGTGTGTGTGTGTGTGTGTGTGTGTCTGCTTGCAAGTAAATAAGTAATTAAAAAAAAATTGCTGGCTTGAGATTTTGAAAAAAGATTACTAAATAAATTTTGGCTTAAAAGTAGGACAAAATTTCTAGATATTCCTGAAATGATCCTAAACATACTTTAGCCATTTTGTATTTCATATTTATGTATAGTATTCCTAGCATTGACCATTACAAAGTCATGCTGTCCATTCTAAAATCCCTTAATGATGCTCTACGTCCTGTGATAACAAGTATAAATTTTTTTTTGCCAAGATCCAATTCTTTTTTTTTAAACTTTTAAAAAAAGTTTTATTTTTATTATTTGAAAGAAAAAGAGATAGAGAAATAGGCAGGTAGAGAGAGAGAGGGAGGGAGGGAGGGAGAATGGGCACGCCAGGGCCTTCAGCTGCTGCAAATGAACTCCATCCATGTGCCCCCCTTGTTCATTTGGCTTATGTGGGTCCTGGGGAATCCAACCTGGGTCCTTTGACTTTGCAGGCAAGCACCTTAATCATTAAGCCCTAATTGATATTGCTTTTTTTTGTTTTGTTTTGTTTTTTTGAGGTAGGGTCTCACTCTGGTCCAGGCTGACCTGGAATTAACTCTGTGGTCTCAGGCTGGCCTTGAACTCACAGTGATCTTCCTGCCTCTGCCTCCTGAGTGCTGGGATTAAAGGCGTGCGCCAACACACCCGGCAGCTTTTTTGAGTCAAGCCTTTTTTTTTTTTCTTTTTATGCAAGAGCAATAGAGAGAGGATTGGCGCACCAGAGCCTCCAGCCATTGTGACTGAACTCCAGACACGTGTGCCACCTTGTGCGTCTGGCTTACGTGGGACCTGGAGAGTTGAACATGGGCTCTGAGCGTATAACCGCTAAGCCACCTCTCCATCCCAAGATCTGATTTTTTATGCCAAGATAAATAAGTACATCCACCTCGTTACCATGCAGAGTCTCATAAATGGTAAAATTATAGGTATATCAAAGATGTTTCAAAATAAATTTATGATTTGTTATCAGTAAATGCTTGATTTGATATATACTTTTGAATATTTTTAAAAAAAATTTTATTTATTTATTTATTTGAGAGCAACAAACACAGAGAGAAAGACAGAGGGAGAGAGAGAGAATGGGCGCGCCAGGGCTGCCAGCCTCTGCAAACGAACTCCAGACGCGTGCGCCCCCTTGTGCACCTGGCTAACGTGGGACCTGGGGAACCGAGCCTCAAACCGGGGTCCTTAGGCTTCACAGGCAAGTGCTTAACCGCTAAGCCATCTCTCCAGCCCTGAATATATACTTTGATTTGAATGGTATACTTATATACCTCAGGTCATGTAAAGCTATCTCAGTGGAAAAGGGGTTTAGAATGTTAAAGTTCGAAAGCTCTTCTGTGGGGATATGAGAAACTGTGTGCAGGCCTTTAATCCCAGCACTTGGGAGGCAGAGGTAGGAGGATCACCAGGAGTTCAAGGCCAAACTAAGACCACATAGTGAATTCCAGGTCAGCCTGGGCTAGAGTGAGACCCTACCTAAAAAGCCTAAATAAATAAAAGTTTAAAAAGAAATGGGAAATTGTGACTGTGATTAAGCTCTGGCTGATGTGTCCTTAAGGTTCTCAAACATTCAAACTTCAACAGGGCAGAGTCCATTGATAGTTCAAGTTTTTCCTGTAGCTTGAATATAAGAACCCCTGGAGCTGGAATTAGTAATGTGCTGTATGTAGACATTTTAGGGGCTATTTCCTTTTCTAGAAATCAGGAGCAGTGCGTTGATTAATCTCATTCATGTGAAGTATTCAGTGCCTAAGCAGAAATCAGAATCTCTTGTGCTTAGTTAAAATGTACAACAGCTTTTGAGGTTAAATCAGATCATTGTGAGACAAGAAATAAAGCAGAAAACTCAGGGGGTCAACATAGATGCTTATTTTTTGGAATCAGGAAGTTGCCATTTTCCCCCTTCTACCTCCCCTTCCCTTCCTTTCATTCTTCCTTCATTCCTTTCATCCTTTTTTGGGGGGTGCACATTCTCACTATATAGCCCAGAATAGCTTTGAACTCATAATCCTCCTGCCTTAGCCCCCAAATACTGGAATTACAGGTGTGTGGCACCACGTCTGTTTCTCCGTTTATTATCCATCACCATCCCTTGACAAGGCCTGAAGAGAAGTGAGGCTCACTGGGAGGTGGTGTTAAGGACAGGCTCGGAAGAGGCATGCGTCACTTCAATCCAAATTCCGTGGCCCTGAGCGCAGTCACGCGGCCTTCGCCTGCAGAGGAGGGTGGGCGCTGCCCTGGGCCTGTGCGCATTCGGCGCGGGCTTCCTCTGCTGTAAGGTGTAAGGCGGATGCTTGTGGAAGCCTCATGCAAGGGGTTCTGTGTGCACAGGTGCGTACAAAAATTACTGCGCTAGACTTCCTTTTCGAGGAGGGTTACAATCCTGCATTCATTGTTTATATTTAGTTTTAGATTCTTTGAAAACAATGCTTATTTGAGAGAGGTGGAAGGAGAGAGAGAATGTACATGCAAGGTCCCGCTGCCATTGCAAATGAACTCCCGATGTTTATACCATGCGGAGCCTCGGCCTTTATGTGGGTACTGGGGAATCAAACCTGGCTGGGCCTTCAGGCTTTGCAAGCAAGCGCCTTAAATCACTGTGCCTCTTCTAGAGCCCTAAGTTTAGATTCTTGAAACAACTTGGTTGTCCATCCACTGTCATCATCTCCATGTTACGAGACTAGTAGCTATCTTCTAAGACAAGCTGGTACTTTGTGTTTGCCATGTGTATGTTAGAACTCAGGCAAGAAGCAAGTGGCACATGTGACTTTGCAATTGATAAAGGGACTATGTAGAAGATGTTCAGAGGGTGTAGGGGAGAAAAAAAGATAGACCGCTGTAAATACAGTCCAATAAGAGCAGCAGCATCTCTAGCTCAAAGGATTAGGGGAAATGGTTTCCGAGACACAGTTATGACCTAGGGCTCAGAGAGATGGCCATTTTACGTTGGAGGGGGGAGCCAGCAAAATAAACTCTCAGACCCAGTTCTGCATCCCTTCAGTCTCTCTGGTAGATTCTCTGTTGCCTGGATCTCACTGGAGAGCAGAGGGCAAGGGGACCTGTCCATACCGGTCGGCTCTGTGGTGTGGGAGGTTCAGGCTGGCTCTGGGAGGACAAACGGCGTGCCACCCTAAATATTTTCCAGCAGTTTGGCAAGCCTGTTTACTCCTCTGTTAGTCACACATATACAAGAGCCATGGGGCCTATTAAAAAGACAAAATGCCTTTTTTTTTTTTTCCCCCAGGTATCTTGTTTCTAATGTGGTAGAAGGAAGAGATCCCTGGCAAGAATTAAACTCCAAGATGTCTCTAGATTTGTGTTGAGACAGAGGCCATGTGTCGCGTTGGATTAGGTGAAGTAAGAGGGAAGGTTAATAATGCACGCTAGAATTGTCTGGGAAGGTTTTGTAAAGGAAACAAAACTTGGCCTTGAAAGGTTGGCAGATTTTTCTTTTTTTTTTTTGAGAGGAAGGAAGACAGAACTGCACATGCCTATGACTTGTTCAGAGTACAGTAAATTACAATCTAGTTGAAGGTGGACATTGATGTGAATTCACCAAAAGGTAACTTCAGAAGTAGTTCAGGGTTAGGCTTTAGACAGCTATAAGGAAGAAATTCAGGCTTTGGTGCTTTCTAAAAACTGTCCTGATGTTCTGCAAGCACTTATGAGTACACAATGAAACCAATGTGCAATGTGTGCTTTCTCACCCTTAGGTATATGTAATGTGTGTTTAGATTACTAAAAGCTCTGAAATCTTTTACTATGAAGAAACCACTTTTTGGGCTGGAGAGATGGCTTAGCGGTTAAGTGCTTGTCTGTGAAGCCTAAGGACCCCAGTTCAAGGCTCCATTCCTTAGGACCCACGTTAGCCATATGCACAAGGGGGCGCACGCGTCTGGAGTTCGTTTGCAGTGGCTGGAGGCCCTGGTGCACCCATTCTCTCTCTCTCTCTCTATCTGCCTCTTTCTTTCTCTGTCACTCTCAAATAAATAAATAAATAAAAGTGAATAAAAAAAAATCGATGTTCACTATAATCTTATTTTAAAAAAAACACTTTTTTCTGCTGTCCACTTGGTAGAAGAGCCTACCATGTTCCCTTGTCTTTAAAGTCAAAATTGGTTAAAATCTTGTGAAAGTCTGATATTCTGTAAATCATGTTTTGGGAAATGCTAAATGCTACAGGTAACGGGAAGCCTTGGGTGGCTGCCAGAGAGGTGGGAGAGAACCGAAGGGGTGTCCAGCGGCTACTCTGGCAAGGTGCTGGGGCGCGGGGAGCCCGCGCTTGTTAGTACGGGGGGTCACTTGTGGGAAGTGAAGGGCTGTAGTTAAGGCATCAGTAGTGCAGACTTCTGAATCACACAGGGAAAGAAGTGATGCACAATTTAGCCCCTGATGATGGGACATGTGTGATAAGCAGGAAGGAGCATCAGAGGAGACTAGAAAAGAGTTAGGAGGTAAATGATGATAGAGACTATGACATTTAGGTCCAGATTTTCTGGCTCTGAGTCTGTTAAACTGCAGCCTATGCACAGACCATCAAGGACAAAATAGTTAAAAGTGCATTTGAGACGACTGTGGGAGTGCCCAGAAAGTAGCATGGCGCCTATCTTGAGCACAAGGTTAAGAACGCATGCCCTCAGAACACTGGCACATCTTGTCTGGTATTGAAATTGACTGCGATTCGGACTAGACCATCCGAGGCCCACCAGGCAGGAGGTGTAGCTTAGTGATAATAGTTCTTGTCTTGGTTCCAGCTCCTTTGAGCTCCAGCACCCCTTTCAAAAGCAAAAAAAGCTGGGCGTGCTGGTGCACGCCTTTAATCCCAGCACTCAGGAGGCAGAGGTAGGAGGATCGCCATGAGTTCAAGGCCACCCTGAGACTCCATAGTTAATTGCAGGTCAGCGTGTACCAGAGTGAGACCCTACTTTGAGAAATCAAAAAACAAAAACAAAAGCAAAAAAAGCCAGGAGTGTTGATGCACACTTGTGCTCCCATCAACTGAAGAAGCTGAGGCAAAAGGACCCCAAATTTGAAGTTAGCCTGAACAGCCTGAAACAAGGACTGGGGGTCTGTAGCGCGTGCGGCCCTGGGCTCCGGGCCACGCAGCAAGCCGAAGGGGGAGCCGTGTTCTGACCAAGTAAGGCTGACGCGTCAGACCGTTGGGACTGTGTGTGTCCAGCCTCTTCAAGCTGTGTTTTTATTTGTTATACCTATAAACACATTTTTATTATCTTCCCACTCCTTCTAAGGACAGAATTTTGACACAGACCAGTTTAGATTAAGATCCAACTGTGTCTTCTTTATTTGGGATATTGTTAGAAGTGATCGTTTTCAAACTTTGCTAATTGTCGTATACTTTTTAACTTTTTCATGCCAGTATTGTATTAGAAATCAGCAGTTTCCTTCACGTTAGAGCCACATGTGAAGAGAAACTAATCAGTGTTTGCTAAAGAAGAGTGTTCTAAGTAAATCTGCTGAAAAAAATATTTTTTTTTACAATTTTTTTTCATTTTTATTTATTTGAGAGTGACAGAGAGAGAAAGAGAGAGAGAGAGAGCAAGGCAGATAGAGAGAATGGGCGTGCCAGGGCTTCCAGCCACTGCAAACGAACTCCAGATGCGTGCGCCCCCTTGTGCATCTGGCTAACGTGGGTCCTGGGGAATCGAGCCTCAAACCGGGGTCCTTAGGCTTCACAGGCAAGCACTTAACCACTAAGCCATCTCTCCAGCCCAAAATATTTGTTTTTATGTCATAAAATCATGCTAAAAAAGGGGAGGAGGAACCAGCAGCTCTGTAATGCTGGAGGTCAATTTCTTACTTTCTGCTCTTTTTTTTTTAAAAAAAATACTTATTTGTGTGTGTGAGAGAGGTAGAGAATGGGTGCACCAGGGCATCCTGCCACTGCAAACGAACTCCGGACACTTAGGTTGGCCAGGGGTGATGTCCACCCTCTGCTCATGCCATCATTCCCCTGCCATCGTGGAGCTTCCCCCTGGCCTGCAAGCCAAAATCAACCTCTTTTAATCCCACAAGGTGCTCTTGGTTGGGTGATTTCCACCAGGAATGAGAACCCGACTACAACATTGTGCGTCTGGCTTATGTGGGTACTAGGGAATCGAACCTAGGTCTTTAGGCTTCACAGGCAAGCATAAGCCATCTCCCCAGAATATTTTTATTTTTACTTTTGTTTGTTATTTTATTTATTTATTTATTTGAGAGTGACAGACAGAATGAGAGGGAGAGAGAATGGGCAAGTCAGGGCCTCCAGGCACTGCAAATGAACTCCAGATGCATGCGCCTCCTTGTGCATCTGGCTTTCGTGGGACCTGGAAAATTGAGCCTCAAACCGGGGTCCTTAGGCTTCACAGGCAAGTGCTTAACTGCTAAGCCATCTCTCCAGCCCCTCCCCAGAATTTTTAAGTAGCTACTAAATTGTAGAGCTTTTGTCTGTGAAGTTTATGTAATTTTTCAGCTCCCATGTCCACGCATATATGGGTCAGTGTAATGGTTCACTGCAAATTCATTTCTGCCTACCTCAAAACATGACCTTATTTGGAAGTAGGGTCTTTTAGATGTAATGAAGATGGGATCATACTATACTAGAATGAGCTCTAAGTCCAGTGGGTAGTGTTACGAGAAGTGAGAAGGCTTTTGAAGATATGGGCAGAGAGTGGGAGATGCGGGGACAAGCCAAGCACCACCGAGGAACGCAGGCCCAGGGCAGGAAAGGGGCGCCCTGCCTTACCACGCCACCGAGAACCGAGGCGCAGCGTTTGCCGCGTTCAGCCACCCACGTTGGCTTCTTGTTGTGGCAACCCTAGGTAACAGAAACTCATTTCTGAAAATTCTCCCATAAATGTTATTTTTCTGTTCTTTTTTATTGTTGTTGTTAAAACACATTTGTCCCATTCACAAAACTGTGAAGCCCTTGAAGGCAAAACCGAGCTGTACTCACTCCGTTCAGTCTCCCTCAAATATTCATTACATGTAGCTCTGTGGGCATTCTCACTCTTTCAAGATTCCCAGCGCTGGGGAGTTGGGTTAGTGATTCAGGTGCTTGCTTGCAAAGCCCAAGGACCCAGGTTTGATGCCCCAGTACCCACATTAAGCCAGATTCACTAGGTGGCACATGCATCTTGAGTACTTAAGCAGAGGCTTGAGGCCCGGTGTGCCCATTCTCTTTCCCTCTGCTTTGCTCTCTCTCTTAAATAAGTAAATAAAATGTTTTACAAAAAGATTCCCAGATGTATTCTTATTCTTGTTCTTCTTTCTTTTGTTTTTTTTCAGATAGGGTCTCACTCTAGCCCAGACTGACCTGGAATTCACTATGTATTCTCAGGGTGGCCTTGAACTCATGGTGATCCTCCTACCTCTGCCTCCTGAGTGCTGGGATTAAAGAAATGTGCCACTTTGCCCAGCCCAGATGTATTCTTCTTCTTTTTTGTTTGTTTTTATTTATTTATTTGAGGGCGACAGAGAGAGAGAGAGGGAGAGAGAGAGAGAGAGAGAGAGAGAGAGAGAGAGAGAGAGAGAGAGAATGGGTGCATCAGGGCCTCCAGCCACTGCACACAAACTCCAGATGCATGTGTCTCCTTGTGCGTCTGTTTTACATGGGTTCTGGGGAATTGAGCCTGGAACCTGGGTCTTTAGGCTTCACAGTGCTTAACCACTAAGCCATCTCTTCTGCCCCTGGTTGTATTCTTTATGAGTGAATATGTTCGTTTTATTAAGTCCATAGATTTGAAGAGATCTGGAGTATGACCATGGGAAAATGTTGTAGATAATTACCGGGCTTGGGTTTCTGTAGTTAAAGAAGGTGTGTTCACTGTTACCACTTTTCTTTCTCTCATTCGTATGAAAGCTAAGATCCAAAGTACATTTTAAAGTGAATGAAATTTTCTTTTTTTTTTTTTTCTTTTTCAAGGTAGGGTCTCACTCTGGCTCAGGCTGACCTAGAATTCGCCATGGAGTCTCAGGGTGGCCTTGAACTCTCGGTGATCCTCCTACCTCTGCCTCCCGAGTGCTGGGATTAAAGGCATGCACCACCACGCCCAGCTGTGAATGAAATTTTTAAAGGGCTTTCAATCTGAATTCTTCAGAGAATATGGAATTTGCCACAATTTTGTTTTGATATTATAGAGCGCAGCTGAAAATAATTGCTTTAACTATCAAAATTCTAACCAAAGCTTGATCATTTATAAAGACTAATATAGTAAGATGTAATTTAAGTTTAGCAAAAAGACTAAAACATACAATTTGAAGTAATATTTTATGAAAAACTGATACTCAAAAGTAGTATCTAACTATATATATATTTATACATATATAAATATATATATTTTATATTTATACATATATTATATATATATTTATTTATTTATTTATTCCCTAGAGGTAGGGTCTCACTAGCTCAGGCTGACCTGGAATTCACTATGTTGCTTAGGATGGCCTTGAACTCCTGGTGATCATCCTACCTGTGCCTTCCAAGTGCTGGGATTAAAGGCGTGTGCCACCATGCCTAGCTCAGGATTTTTACTTTTTATTTTACTTAACTTGAGAGAGGAAGAGAGAGAGAATAGGTGTGCCAGGGCCTTTAGCCACTACAAACTCCAGACTCATGTGCCACTTAGCGAATCTGAGTTACAGTTATCTTGGGGATCAAACCTGGGTCCTTAGGCTTCGCCAGCAAATGCCTTAGCTGCTAGGCCATCTCTCCAGCCCTTAAATTTTAAGTTCTTTTAAGGTTTGCCTTGATAAGTGATGACCTAATTTCTGAACATGAAAAATAATCATGAATTATCAGTATGTTTCAGTATAAACAATCCCCATTAGCTAGTATTTTTTCCTTTAATTTGATGTAGATTAAAACTATTGCTTTGGGACTGGAGAGATGCTCAGTGGTTAAAGGTGCTTGCCTGCAAAGCCTAAGGACCCACCTGGGTTTGTTTCCCCAGTACCCATGGTAGACCAGATGTAGAAGATGGCACATGCGTCTGGAATTTGTTTGCAGTAACTGTAGGCCCTGTTGTGCACATTGTCTTTCTATCTGCCTGTCTCTGTCTGTCTCTGTCTGCCTGCCTGCCTGCCTGCCTATCTATCTACCTTTCTATCTAGAAAGATATATAAATAAAACTATTGCTTTGCTTATGTCTTATCCCAGAGTTAGAATGTAACTGATTGAAGAATAAATACCCATTTGAGGTGGTTGTAGGCCATTTTCACCTGCCCCACCCCAATGTCTTCATGAATTTTAATACACACAGATTCCCAGTGTTTGTATTAAATTCTTGACTCTTGTTAAAAATATTTAGGTAAGAAAAATTGTTTAATTCATTACAGGAAATGGACCAGTTCTGGAGTGAAAGAATGCCAAATTTGAAACTTGGCAGACTAAAGTGTGTGATTCTTAGTTATAGGAAAGAATGAATTATGAATTATAAGCATGATTTAGTTTATGCAACAGGGTGAATAAGTATCACTTGTAATTGTTAAGTCATTATGTATCCATGGACAGCCACTAAAATTGCCTTTTAATAAGAGAAGAGAGACATTGTGTTTAGTTGGTTAATGACAGTCTTTCCAGATGTTTATTCACTGGGTCTCCTGGAAGAAAGTGAAGACTTTACTGAATTGTTTTCTCCCTGCATCCCAGTAATGCTTTTAAGTGCCATAAATCAAAATCAAAATACTGGGAAGCCATGACTAAACTATGTATGCTTCTTGAAGCCTGATCATTTCCTTAACATATCATGTGGGTGAATGAATAATATGGGTAAAATTATCCCTATAAACTTATTAGAAATTCAGATGCGGCCCAAGTAGACTTGTCACTATCTGACAGGAGTCTTTTATAAAAATATGTTTGTACTTTTGGACTCAACTGTTACTATATATCCCTGAATTAGTTACCACAGCTTTGATAAAACTGATTTAACCATAACTATCATTAAGCTTTTTTTTTTTTTGGTTTTTATATTTTGTGTTTTGAGGAAGGGTCTCGCTGTAGCCCAGGCTGACCTGGAACGCACTATGTAGTCTCAGGCTGGCCTCAAACTCACAGATCGATCTTAAGGTGTGCACCACCATACCCAGCAAGCCTTTTTTAATTTGTTTTTAATTTTTTTGTTTATTCTTATTTATTTATTTGAAAGCGACAGAGAGAGAGAGAGAGAGAGAGGGTGCTCCAGGGCATTCGGCCACTGTAAACGAACTCCAGACGCATGCGCCCCCTTGTGCATCTGGCTAACGTGGGTCCTGGGGAATCAAGCATTGAACCGGGGTCCTTAAGCTTCACAGGCAAGTGCTTAACTGCTAAGCCATCTCTCCAGCTCCCCCCCTTTTTTTTTTGAAATGTGTTGGACCTTCATAAACAGACAATTCCACTGTTGTAATTTCATCATTCCCTAAACCCTTTCATTATTGGAAGACCAGTTGCATAAATTATGGTTCACACGTACCATGGATGCAGGTATAGAAAAGTTATGCTTTGTGTGTTAATATGAAAATAATCCCTAACATGCTATTATATAAAAAGCAAAAATATAGAACAGCACTGAGTAAGTTACTGGTGGAAGAGAGAGGGACTGCCTGTGACTGTACAACTTGGTGGCTGTACCTGCCGTGTGACCCGCGCCTGTTTGAATCACGGGTCTTACAGACGTGGTCATTACCCAGCTGTGCCTTCCCAGCGTCTGCGGTGGAGCCACCTCTGGGTAACTGCATCATCCACCCTCGAAGCAGGTGAGCTGGGCTGTCCCTGATGCCCGGTAGTACGCCTGTCTGTCTCACCTTTTACCCTCATGTGTACTTTGCAGTAATTAGGGTCTCTTCCTCGATTTTAACTACCTTAATACAACTTTTTTCATGGCACTTAATGCTTACCTTTGCATCTCCCCACACTACTAAAGTACCTTTTATTTCGTTTCATTTTATTTATTTTTGAGGTAGGATATCATGCTAACCAAGGCTGACCTGGAATTCACTATGTAGTCTTGAGGTAGCCTCAAACTCAAAGTGATCCTCCTACCTCTGCCTCCCAAGTGCTGGGATTAAAGGCGTGTGCCACCATGCCTGGTTCAAAAGTACATTTATTTTAAATATTTTATTTTTACTTATTTATTTGTTTGACAGAAAAGATGGAGGGAGGGAGAGAGAGATTGAGAATGGGGTGCCAGGGCCTGTAGCCGCTGCAAACGAACTCCAGACGCGTGTGCCCCCTTGTGCATCTGGCTAACGTGGGTCCTGGGGACTCGAGCCTGGGTCCTTTGGCTTTGGAGGCAAAAATGCTTTAACCGCTAAGTAATCTATTCTTTCGGCTGTGTCTTCCTATTGTAATTTGAAGAATTCAAAACTTACGTTTTTCTGGGGAGATATGTTTGTTTGCTTATGTTTTTTTTTTTTTTTTGTTTTTTGAGTTAAGGAAAAGCAAGCAAATAATAATGTCATTTCTTTCCAGGTAACTTAGTTATAGTCTTTGGGTTTGAGCTTACCCTGAGTAAAGTTTTTGAAGCAGGAGCTTAAATGTGGCTCTCCTTAGATCAGCGGGTACCTAGCTCTTTCATGTTTGTTTTTTACCTAAAGTGACGAATGAGACATTAAAGATATTGAGATTTTTGTTGGATAAAGGAATTATTTCTGAAGAAGATTTAGGAAAATGTTTAACAATTTTCTCTGAAAAATTCGGGCGCTCAGAAACTGTCTTCCAGTCAGCTGTCTTCAAGCCGGTCCTCCTGACATAATAACCTCCTTTGCCAATTTCACCCAAGTCGGGCTTAGACTAGCTTCCCAGGAAGCATTCCTCTCATAACTTTGGTGGGTTTTCTTGAAGACGTTTAGGAAGAGAACAGTGATTCCATTCCTGTAATATAGACGTCACCCATCCTGTTGCTAGAGGCAGACACCCAAACACTACGGTTTTGAGTGATGGACGGAATGGAGGCAGATGCTTGTGATTATGAATCTCATTCAAAGTGAGGTCCACTCTTCAGGCTTGGTGATTGTACCTCAAGTTGACTTTTTTTTTAAGAAACTAAGTTGATTTATTATCAAAACTGATAAATTACAAAATTTGTACCCGTTTACAATGTATTTTCACAGAAACAGAGAGCTCCAAAGTGGTTACTGTTAGGCAAGAATCCAGAACATCTCTAAATAAAACAAATGGGCATATGAGGTCATGAAATGCCTGAATTTCTTGTGCATTCGCTGTGTTCTTTTTGGAACCCTCATAGGTTTCCCTTCCTTGCCCCCTTGCTCTGCCCCTCTTGCACTGAACCCCTTCTTTCCAATGAGCCCCTCTTCGACAGTGATGTCTTTTTTTTTCTTTTCCTTTTTTCTCATTTGGTCTCTTCCACCACCCATGGTGGAATGTTGACAAGCCCAGTATTATGCAGGTCTTGACAGTCACTGTGTCGTCATAAATGCAGTGGCCAGGTCCGGTCCAGAAAACAGCATCCCTGGTGCTCCTTCTCACCCTCCCGTGCTCCTCCTCACCCTCCAGTGCTCCTCCTCACCCTCCAGTGCTCCTCCCCACCCTCTAGTGCTCCTCCTCACCCTCCCGTGCTCCTCCTCACCCTCCCGTGCTCCTCCTTACCCTCCCGTGCTCCTCCTCACCTTCTGTGCTCCTCCTTACCCTCCAGTGCTCCTCCCCACCCTCTAGTGCTCCTCCCCACCCTCTCGTGCTCCTCCTTACCCTCCAGTGCTCCTCCCCACCCTCTAGTGCTCCTCCTCACCCTCCAGTGCTCCTCCTTACCCTCCTGTGCTCCACCTCATCCTCAGGCTCTTTCATGCTTTCCTCCCTTCTTCTATCATGTCCCTAAGTCTTAGAGGTAGGATGCAGATGTCTCGTGACGTAGTTGTCTCATTTCTGCCCCTCTTCTGTCGTGTCCCTGAGTCTCGGAGGTAGGATGCAGGTGTCTCGTGATGTAGATGTCTCACTTGGCACTGGGCAGTCCATGGTCACTTTCCCCGAGTCCTTTAACAAGCTTTCTCTCTCCTCAGTAGTCTCCGCCAACGGCAGGAAGAAGCTTCCCTCACCTGAGGTGAGAGAACAGCACTCATCTGTGAGTATAAATATGAACAACGGACAACTTGATGGCCACATTGCCATTTAGCTCGTCAACAGGAGTAACATAGGGCCTTAGTCATTGGCATTTGACTGGGTTTTATGAGTAAGTTCTGTCTTGCGCAGTGGGCCTTGAATACAGAGAGCAGTTGGTTAGCCCCATAGCAAACATGCCACTCTTCTACCAGTGGGCATATCCTACCTGGCTGGTCAGTTTTCTATCTTTTTAAAAAAATATTTTTATTTATTTATTTGAGAGCGACAGAGAGAGAGAAAGAGGCAGATAGAGAGAGAGAATGGGCGTGCCAGGGCCTCCAGCCACTGCAAACGAACTCCAGACGCGTGCGCCCCCTTGTGCATCTGGCTAACGTGGGTCCTGGGGAAGCGAGCCTCGAACTGGGGTCCTTAGGCTTCACAGGCAAGCGCTTAACTGCTAAGCCAGCTCTCCAGTCCCCAGTTTTGTGTCTTGATGGGTCCACTTCTGAGTATGATTGTGGATGACTTTTCTCTCCAGGCAGCCCATGTAGCACTTTGCAGCTCTGTGATAGCCAGCCGGTGGGGAGGAGCCTTTCAGCTCAATTCTAGCTTGATCTCTCAGTGTCTGGCAACTGAAGCTTGTGTTGTCTGCAGCAGTAGGGTCTTACCACCTGGTTCTGGTGGGCAGACAAGAGCAATGGCATGTATTGTTTGGGTGGCCTCAGTGGGCCCCTGTGACAATTCACTGGGAGATATCCCACCCTGATACTGAGATTTTCTTGTAACAACTTGTAACTTCTGGCTGCAGCATGTTTTTGATACAAACATGCAAGGTAAAACTATCCATCCCTGTCAACTGCCCGGATAGAACCAAGACTTAAAAAAAAATCAATATGTATGAAGGATTTTAGATTTATATCAAACTTTTATACTTGTAATATATATAAAGCAAATTTTAGTTACTCAGTTTAAAGATCAAATACATCTCTGTGGATTATAGCATTTAATTATATATTATTTGAGGTAATATATTCATGTAACCTTTTATTAAAAATATTACAAATAGATCACAGGAGAATATAGTAAAAAAAATTTTTTAAGTGTAGTCTTACTTGGCACAAAGATTTACCTTTTAAAAAAAGCATTTAAAATATTTCCTAGTTGGGGAGGTAGCTTAGCAGGTAATCTCACTTGCTGCATGTGCATGAGGGCCTGATCTGCCCCTAGTTCAACTCCTGTGCACCCCTATAAACAGGAAGGCACAGCTGTGCATGCCTGTACCCTGTTACTTTTTTTCCCTCATTTCTTTTTTATCTTCTTCTTTTTTTTTCTTTTTCTGAGAGAGAGAGAGGGAGGGAGAGAGAGAGAAAGAGAGAGAGAGAAAGAGAGAAGGGGAGAGAATGGGTATTCCAGGGCCTTTCAGCTGCTGTGAACGAACAGCAGATGCGTCCACCCCCTGGTGGCCATGTGTGGCATCGCACGCTTGCCTCACTGCTGGGTCTGGCTATGCGCGGGATCTGGAGGGTTCGAGCAGGAGTTCTTGGATTTCGCAGGCGCGTGCCTTACCCGCTAAGCCATCTCCCCAGCCCTGCACCCCATTCTTGTGGGGAGCAGAGACCAGAGCCTTGTTCTGGCCAGTGTGACGGAGCAGCAGCCTCGCGCCCACTGGCCGACTGCGTTATAGGGAAATATGGCGGGCGTGTGGCAGGACACCCCGTGTTCTCGGCTCTCTGCGTGCATGTTCAAGGGGTGTGCACATCTGCACACACTGAAAAATGAGTCACTTCCACGTCGTTTGTAGTCGTTAGAATGTAGTGTCTTAAGTACTAACAAAGCTACTCAAGGAATGAAACCTAGATGGTGAATCTTCTATCAAAGCTGAAGACGCTGGTAACAAGAAGTGCTTAGCATACCCAGTCTTGTATCTTACTCTGGAATGTGTTTTATCTGTTACATAGTATATAAGGCAGTTTAACTCTTTTATATTGGTTGGTTCACAGATGTTGAGTCATATAGGCAAGCATTAAAATTCCAGTTTTCCTACCAACTAATTGTGTGACATTGAACCCAAGATTATCAAAAGTCAAATCTGTTTCCTTATATATTAAAAAAAAGGCTAATATTTAAACTTTAGACAAGGAATGAAAAGAATAACAGCTGGTCCTGCTGGTACAGGCTTGTCACAAGTACTTGGCATGTTGAGGCAGAAAGATCATAAGTTCAAAGCCTATTACCAAAATAAAAAAAAATTTAAGCCGGGTGTGGTGGCGCACGCCTTTAATCCCAGCACTCGAGAGGCAGAGGTAAGAGGATTGCCATGAGTTCAAGGCCACCCTGAGATGACAGAGTTAATTCCAGGTCAGCCTGGACCAGAGTGAGACCCTACCTCAAAAAAAAAAAAAAAAAAAAAAAAAATTAAAGAGGAGGCTAGGGTATGTTTACTTATATTGCATGGGTGAGGCTCCAGGTTCAGTCCCCACTACTGCCAAATTGGGAAAGGAAGGAAGGGAGGGAAAGATGGGGGGAAGGAACCAAGTTACTATATCTCAAAATCTATGTCCTGTTGGACCAAAAGTTTAATCCATAGCATCTTTTAAAGTTCTACCTAGAATATTGTGGTAATCTAGTATTCCGGTCTTCTCTCTCCTGGTTCATCCTCAAAGCTGCTCAGCCTTTCTGGTTGCAGTCTCTTTGGTCTACTCAGTCTTTCTGGGTGCTCTGTCTCTTTGGCCTCCCAACCAGGAGATTGCCTGGTTCTGTCCCTTGTCTGCTTAGGACCATTGTAAATACTTTCAGTTCAGAATGTGTTTTGCTGTGTCACCTTGAAATGTGGCTCGGCTGTAAAGTAAGGACAGGAACAGGCTCAAGGATACTGAAGAGTAAGCTGCTCAGGCTATAGTTGCTTCAACTGAGTTTTTCTTTGGAAGCAGCCAAAGAGAGATACTGTATTGTAATGGACAGCCTCATGTCACTGGGATGAACCTCCAGACCAAACACGGTTTACGGGAGGATTTATTGAATGAAGCTTACAGATTCAGGGGAAGTTCCGCAATGGCAGACGTTGGCCGCCCCTTTCACAGGTCCAGGCAGAGAGAAATCCCACCACCATCACCACAAGCAAGCACACTCCAGGAACCCCAGACAAAGCTCAAGCATTCTGCATATCTTTAGACTGGAATTCCAAATCCACTTTAGGGCTGGACCCCAGGATCTGCCCACAGTGACACCTCTTCCAGCCAGGTGTCTGGAGATACAAGTTACAAGCTTTATTATAAAACTCCTGAGTCCACTGGGCAACATCCATTCAAACTACCACAGATACAGGCGTGATATGTATGATAAAGGATGCAAGTGGAATGAGCATGACCCCTTGAGACTCTTCTGATAGATTCAAGCAGGTTAGTTTAGTCTGATGAGCTCAGGGCTCGGTAGGGTGGAGAAGCAAGGCTTGCTGCCCAGTTTTGAAGTTTCAGTCCCTGGGGAAGATAAAGGTAATCAGGTCAGTAGCTCATGCCATACTGCTGCCCTGCAGAATGTCCCGTGCTGGTGACCAGCTGTAGCCCTCAGGGCCTTCAGCGCTTGATCTCAGCAGTGCCCTCACATGTCAAGTGCATATGAGGATTTTTTTTACAGTGCTAGCAACTTGTAATTTATGAAGCATTGAACAAACAAGGCAACCAAAATATGCAGATTCATTAACTTTTTTTAGCATGTTATCAATAGATAACATATTTTCATACCTTCATATTTTATAACTGGAGCCATTGAAGGAATATCTTATTTCATCTGCAATAGTTTCCCAAGTGTAGTTTAAAATATTCCTCCAGACCCCTTCAAATAACAAAATTTACTTGCCATAAAACGTAAGGAAAGTAGCAAATACAATAACATTGTTCCAACAAAATGAATACAGAAGACTTTCACGTTACTAAAACCCTCATCAAATTCTTTTTTTTAAATTAAATTCAGTTTTAATAAAATTAAACTTTCAGAGTCAAATGACTGAAATGTTAACAACATACAAGTGTTATATGAAAAGATACAAAAAGCTTCCCTTCCTCTTAAATAATAAATCATAAAGAATTAACAAACTGATCTATGTATGAGTTTCTTTGTGACACTACTATTACCTTAGTATATCACAGGGATTTACGGAACAGGCTAGAGAACAGAAGTAAGAGAGAACAGGTGCGTCAGCTCTACCCATGTTGTCTACTGAGACAACAGTAGTAGGTCCTTGAATAAAACTGTCCAGACAGAATCTTCCACCAACACAGGTTTTTGCGGTATCCAAATCTTGGCAGAGCTGGAAAGGAATGATACTAGGGCCGTACGGAATCCTGTTATTGAGTACAGCACGTGCGGAAGATTCCAGTGATGTTAATGGTACTTGTAGCTTTATATCTGGAAGGACTTTAGGTTGTTCAAAAGTATTCCCAAAAATGTCCAAGTAAGCCAGTGGCGCACACCTTTAATCCCAGCACTTTGGAGGCAGAGGTAGGAGGATCACCATGAGTTCAAGGCCACCCTGAGACTACAGAGTGAATTCCAGGTCAGCCTAGACCAGAGTGAGACCCTACCTCGGGGAAAAAAAAAAAAAAAGTCCAAGTACTGAAGAGATAAATTTTTAAATTCGCAAGGTAAATTTAGAAGCTTATTCCCAGCTTACTTAGACAGATATCTACAGGAGGCTCCTTTAACCGAACAGTGGCTTTCCCCCATCCACAAATTTGGTGAAGAATTGTTCAGTGTTATCCTTTAGCTCATAGCGGGTCCCGTGTGTGTCCTTCAGGGTGCAGACGACCAGGCAGGCGGGGGCCGGCCGCCCGGCTCACCCTTCGCCCGTGGCGTCTGCTGATGGAGACTCGGCACGGCTCGGACGTCCTTGCCCCGGTTCTTCAGCCCTAAAGCCGGCAAAAGCTGGTTCACCAGCTCGACCTCACAGTGCAGCCTCATGGCTCCAGGCCCAAATTCTTATACCAGACAAAATGATTACACCCCCCCCCCCCACACACACACCCTGATAGGAAAGAGAATGAGGCAAGACAGCCACCGTATATGAGGCTGCTTTTTAACTTGAAGTAAGATTCTCAGATATACAGTACAATAAGTTCATGCTTGTTACATAATTTTAACATCTATCATTTTATTTTCTTTCGGCACCGTGGCTTCTTATATAACCTAGGCTGGCTTTGAACTCATGATTTCCCTGCCTCTGCCTTCCACATGCTAGGATTGTAAAATGCATGTGCTGCCATACCAGCACAGAGCTGAAACTTTAAATTTTTCTGTTCATTTTTATTTATTTATTTGAGAGCAACAGACAGAGAAAGAGGCAGAGACAGAGAGGAGAATGAGTGCGCCAGGGCCTCCAGCCACTGTAACGAAGTCCAGACGCGTGCGTCCCCTTGTGCATCTGGCTAACGTGGGTCCTGGGGAATGGAGCCTTGAACTGGGGTCCTTAGGCTTCACAGGCAAGAACTTAACCACTAAGCCATCTCTCCAGCCCCACAGCTGAAACTTTATACCCACTAACTCATCACACCCCTGCCACACTGCTCATTGTCTATATAAACTTGGTTATCCTCAGTACCTCCTCTAAGGGAAAGCATGTCATATTTATCTTTTGTGTGTTGATGTACTTCACTTCACACTGTATCTTCAAAGTTCGTGCATGTGGTGGCATGTGTCAGTCCTTCCTTTCTTAATATAATTTTTAAAAAATTTTTATTTATTTATTTATTTGAGAGCGACAGACACAGAGAGAAAGACAGAGAGAGGGGGAGAGAGAGAATGGGCGCGCCAGGGCTTCCAGCCTCTGCAAACGAACTCCAGACGCGTGTGCCCCCTTGTGCATCTGGCTAACGTGGGACCTGAGGAATTGAGCCTCGAACCGGGGTCCTTAGGCTTCACAGGCAAGCGCTTAACCACTAAGCCATCTCTCCAGCCCCTTCCTTTCTTAAGACTAAATATGACCCATTGCATTTATGTGCCACATGTTATTTATCTGCTCATTAGCCAGCAGGCTCATACTTTGCTTCTGCCTTTTGATTGTGAATCATGGTGCAGTATGCATGTGTATACTAATCACGTTTTGATAATTGCTTTGGATTTTTTTGGTTTTTGACTAGAAATTGCTAGATCACATGTAGTCATATTTTTATTTTAAAAAAATATTTATTTATTTATTTATTTGAGAGAGTGAGAGAGAAAGAATGGGCACTCCAGGGCCTCCAGCCATTGCAAATGAACTCCAGACACATGCACCCCCTTGTGCATTGGGCTTATGTAGGTCCTGAGGAATTGAACGGAGATCCTTTGGCTTTGCAGGCAAATGCCTTAACCGCTAAGCCATCCCTCCAGCCCTTTTAACTTTTCTTTGTTTGCCTAAACAAGTATACCTTTGCTATTCTTTTTTTAAAATATTTATTTGTTTGAGAGAGAAAGTAACAGGTAGATGGATGGATGGACAGATGGATGTAGATAAATAGCTATAGATAGAAAGAGAAAGAAAGAAGGAAAGAAAGGGCACATCAGGGCCTCCAGCCACTGCAAAGGAATTCCAGACACATGCGCCACCTTGTGCATCTGGCTTATGTGGGTACTGGGGAGTCAAACCTGGATCCTTAGGCTTCATAGGCAAGCACCTTATGTGGTAAGCCATCTCTCCAGCCCCCATTATTATGAACACTGTACAAGCATTCCAGTTTCTTCACATCCTCATCAGTATTTGTTACTTTGTAGAGATTTTCATGTACAGATATGGTGAAGGTTTGATTTGAATACTGTGTGCGTTTTTCACTCCGCTGTCCCTCAGGTTATAGCTCTCAAGGAAGGCTTACAATAGTCTGACTAATAAGGAAAACTTACCTGGGAGTTAGCATACATAAATTCAATACCGTGTGGTACTGTAAAGAGAATAAACTACAAATTTTATGTAGTTTGAACCTTTTGTAGAATACAGCTATTCCTAAAGAGTAACTATTCACTTATAATATGTAAAGTTAAGAATTTAACAGGTTCAATAATATTCCTTTGGTCATTTATTTTCCTAATTTTTTACACATTGGAAAAGACTCATAGAAAAAGTAAGAACGAGGAGCTGAAATAGCTCAGTTGGGAGAGTGTTAGACTGAAGAAGGAACAGTCGTAGTGGCTGGCAGTGACAATAATTGTGTTATTATACTAAGGCTGAGTCATTTACCAGCTCAGAAGTCAACCTCTGGCTGAGGTGAAGCTGTGTCGAGCCCTTGGGTGGAGTGCAGACTGCCCTGGTCCCCTCTGCGTCCAGCCCTCAGGGTCCCGGCTCCCAGACGAGCCGGGCACAGTCGGGCCTCTGCGTTAAGAATGTGCCACGCTCTGTTTATGAAAGCGTGAGGTCCAAAGAGAAAGTGAGCACAGGGAGAGCCTAGCGCACTAAGGAGTGGGGAAAAGCACATTCTTCATTAAAATGGTCACACTAGAAATACTTGATCTTTAGAGAAATTGTCTTCATTACCTAACAAAGTGCTAAAATGCAGAGCGATGATTTTGCATGACAGAGAAAAGGTAACAGTTATGAAAGTAGCATATTTAAAAGTATGTAGAAATAACCTTCCCAGGTGAACCGAATTCCATCCAGTTGCCCTCCGAATTTTCTATTTATGATCTGTCATTGTCCCTTGCCTGCCTGGCCCTTATTTGGTAGGTACATTTTATAGGTTTACCATTTGGTTTTACTATATAATTCTGGGAACCTAGTTGTGTGTGTGTGTGTGTGTGTTTTGTGTCATAGCACACATCATTTTTCTCTTAAACTTTTATCTTTATGTTGCAGTTGGCTTTTGTTCTTTTTTTTTTAAATTATGTGTATGTGTGTGTTAGTGTGTGTGCCTGTGCTGTGTGTGTAAGGTGTGCATGTGGGGGACAAAAACAACTCAAGGGTTGGTCTTCTCAAGTCCCTTGTTCATTTTTTGTTCTTCAAAAAAAATTATTAACAACTTCATGATTATAAAAGATATCCCATGGTAATGCCCTCCCACTCCCCCCCCCCCCACTTTCCCTCTTTGAAACTCCATTCTCCATCATACCTCCTCCCCCTCTCAATCAGTCTCTTATTTTGATGTCATGATCTTGTCCTCCTCTTACGATGGTCTTGTGTAGGTAGTGTCAGGCACTGTGAGGTCATGGATATCCAGGCCATTTTGTGTCTGGGGGGAGCACGTTGTAAGGAGTCCTGCCCTTCCTTTGGCTCTTACATTCGTTCTGCCACGTCTTCCATGTTAGACCCTGAATGGAATGTGTGATAGAGATATTGCAGTTCTGAGCATTCCTGTCACTTCTTACCAGCACCATGATGCCTTCTGAGTCATTGCAAGGTCATTGCCATCTGAAAAGAGAAGGTTCTCTACCAAAAGTGAGAATAGCATTAATATAAGGATATGAACATTAAGAGAAGTGCTTACTGGGCAGTTTGGTGAACAGAGTATGTACACTTAGCCAGACAGCAGCAGACGTTACACCCCTAGGGCTCATGACTACCCCTGTTGTAGGTTTTCAGTATCAGGGATGTATTCCCTTCCATGGAGCGGGCCTCCAGTCCAATCAGAGGGCAGTTGGTTTCCACCACGACAGATGTGCCACTGTTGTACCCGTTGGCTCATTTGTCTACGCTGTCCAAATATAAGGCTTGCACTGTCCACTGTTGAGTATCTTCACTAGTGATTTCTCTTTCTTCCATTGAACTGCATGCAAAATGGCTTCTTCCAGCTTTCTGTTAGCTGATCTACATGGAGAAGGTTATCAGCTCAGTTCCAGCAGGATTTCTCAGTGGCCTTGTAGCTCAAGTATATGCAGTCTTCAGCAGTAGGGTCTTGCCATCTATTCCTGGTGGGAAACCAAGGGCCTCAGCAATATTCTGTAATGTTTTGGGGGCATCAGGGACCTCCCTGGCCAACAACTCACTTGAAGTTATCCCTGGCACTGAAAATTTTCTAGCAACAATCTATGACTACTGAGTGTTCCATTGTCCAAAAAATTAGGTTTCCATATGATTTATTTATATCCTCTTAGATTTTGATTAGCCCTCCCTCCACCTTTCCTTTACTCAGTCTCTTCGCCTTGTTTAAAACAGGCTCTCTCTTGGCTTTCTGCCTTTATGAAGGCCCGAGTAGTTGGCCTGCCAGCTCTGTTACTCTCCTGCCTGTCTTCCACTGCAGTAGATGCCTTTGTATTACAGACAGTGATGGCATGAGCCACTGTGAGCCTGACTTCACGTGGGTTCCGAATTGCAGACTTTGGAGCTTGTGTAGGGCGAGTGATAGAGCTGCCTTGCTGCAGAGCTTGGCGTAGTGTGTGATGTGCTAAAGCGCCTGGCTTCAGTTCTCAGCACCAACAGACAATGGAAAGCCTTTGTAATAAAGTCATCCTGCCCCTGCTTTCAAAAAGGACCTGACTCAAAGACAGGCATAAAATTATCATTAAAGGAGAAAGAAAAATAAGTGTGCAAGGCAGGTGGAGGCACGTAGGAGGCCTTGGTACACGCTCTAGTGACCTTTACACCCCGGAAGAGTGGAGGTACAGGCACCGCGCTCTGTGCCCCCAACTCAAGAAGGAAAGCCTTCCACCAGAGCCTCATGATGCTGTGAAACTAAACGATTATGTGGGAAATGTAACTAGATTTTGTTTTCAAAATTAGCCTCATTTGCTTTTATCCTAAAATCCATAATGTAGGCCAGGGTGTGGTGGCACACGCCTTTATCTCAGGGAGGCAGAGGTGGGAGGATTGCCGTGAGTTCAAGGCCACCCTGAGACTCCATAGTGAGTTCCAGGTCCGGGAAGGTGCACTGCCGCGTCCCTTACGGTCGTGGTCATGGTGTGTATGAGCAGTGGCCGTCTTCCTTCTCAGAACACGATTTCAGAGTCCATTTCTGGAGCTGAGACTAGGGCACATATGAGGAAACAGAAATCTCTCACCACTTGATGGTGCCAGGGTGACTTTGCACTGACCAGTGGCGCTTGAATTGAAGTTCCTGTCCTTTACTGCCACATCTCACAGATGGGAATGAAGTGCTGTTGCCCATAAAGACAGGATAACTTCAGAGATGAGGTGCCAAGGGCAGCAGTAGGAGATGCAGAAGCCTGTAACAAACGTTAAAGCAATGCTGAGCAAAGGTGCATGATTAGCATTCACCAGCGGTTAGAGGCATGGAAGAAATCGTGGTATTTTTTTTAAACAATATATATTTTATTATTGTTGTTATTTAATTTATTTATTTAAGAGCGATAGAAAAAGAGAGAGAGGCAGAGAGAGAATGGAATGGGCGTGCCAGGGCCTCCAGCCACTGCAAACGAACTCCAGTTGCGTGCGCCTCCTTGTGCATCTGGCTAACGTGGGTCCTGGGGAATTGAGCCTCGAACCGGGGTCCTTAGGCTTCACAGGCAAGTGTTTAACCACTAAGCCATCTCTCCAGCCTTCTCTCTGTGTTTTAATAATATGACAAGTTCCTAACCCACAAATTAGTTGAATCCTAAAAGTTCTTTATAAGCAGCTTGTTTAAATTCAACACATTTTCCCATAGAAACTGTGTTATAAATTGTAGTTCATTTGCTAGAATAATTCACAGGTCCCAGTTTATATATAATTTATCTGAATTGTTACATATTAATAAAAACATATTGATTAGCAATGAAACCAAGAGAGCTGCAATAACTATACATTTTTAAAAGGAGAACAGAATATTTATGGTAAATGTTTTTCTAAGCGGGCTTGATTCAGCTGTGATAATAATAAGCAGAAGAGAGAATGAGCCCAAGTTACACAGTCATTTTTCGGAAGGGCAAGGAAGGGAAGCCGAGAGTTTGACTTTTGTACTCCCTTCTGCCAGGCAGTGGTCCGCGTCACTCTCAGAGAAGTGCCTGTCATGTGACGCAAAGGGAGCACGGATGGGGCTGGAGGGATGGCTTAGCGGTTAAGGCGTTTTTGCCTTCTAAGCCAAACAACACAGGTTCAGTTCCCCAGGACCCATGTAAACCAGATGCACAAGGGGGCGCACGTATCTGGAGTTCGTCTGCAGTGGCTGGAGGCCCTGGTGTGCCCATTCCTTCACTGTTCCACTCTCTCCCTCTTCCTCTGTCAACTAAATAAGTAAAATTTAAAAAAAGAAAACAACTTTAAAGGGAAGATGGATGATTTATGTACAAAAGTAGTTTTGCAAATGAGTTGGGAGAAGGAGGCAAGAAAAAAGGGAGACAACTCGAACCTCATAATTTGTAGACATTGTTTTTGTAACAGGAAGATTTTCCCAGCATGCCCCCCTAAATTTCTCTATAAAAATTAAATATAATTCAGAATACACCTATAAAATTTCCCTGAGCATCATTTTCCTCAATTATAAAAGTGAAGATTGTTGTAAGAATTAAAGAAGAAAACAGAGTGCCTCATAGAACAATATATAATTGTTGCTAAATAAATGGAATTTTGCTGTTCTCCTAAATGAGGCTGTTAACATTGATCAATAAACTACATTAACACAGTGTCAGTGTATTGCTGATTTGACTAAATTACATTCTTCTAGCCCTTGAAGGCTTATAAGGAAATAGCAGAAGTAGGATGAAGTGTTATGCTTTATTATTTACTAAGTTTAAAGAAATCGTGTGTCCAGTCTTTATTCTTTTGGTGGTAAACACCCTACCAGGCATTATTACCAGTGCACTCCACCTGGTCTGTGTTCATATGCGCTCTAACTTCCGACCTCCCCATCTTCCTGTAACACCTCCACCTGACAGATCTTACTGTTGGTGACTGTGGCCTTTTGTTGTTGTTTTGTTTTGTTTTTCAAGGAGAGTCTCCCTTTATCTCAGGCTGACCTGGAATTCACTACGCAGTCTCAGCCTGGCCTTGAACTCAGCAGCAATGGGCCCACCATGGCCTCCCCAGAGCTGGGATTAAAGGCATGTGCCAGCACAGCGGGCTATGTGTTTTCTTGATGTTGTGTCTTCCGTTTCAGTTTTGTTTTTGTTAAATATTTTATTTATTTATTTGAGAGAGGCAGATAGATAGAATGGGTGCACCAGGGCCTCTAGCCACGGCAAACGAACTGCAAATTCCAGATGCATGTACCACCTCTTGCATCTGGCTTTACATCGGTACTGAGGAATTGAACTTGGATCTTTTGGCTTTGGAGGCAAGCACCGTAACCACTAAGGCATATCTTCAGTCCTTTTGTTTGTTTTTATGTTTTGGTTTTTAATATTTTTATTTATTTATTTGAGAGAGAGAAGGAGAGAGTGAGAGCAGTCTTCTTGCCACTACAAATGAACTCCAGAATCTTGGGCCACTTTGTCCATCTGGCTTTATGTGGGTGCTAGTGAATTGAACCTGAGTGCAAGCAGTCGCCTTGAAACACTGCACCATCTTCCCAGCCCTGTTTTTTGTTTTTTGTGTGTTTTTTTTTTTTTTTTTTTTGAGATGGTGTCCCTATATATAGCCTAGGATGGCTTCAGACTCAGTCCTCTCGCCTTGGTCTCCTGGGGACTCACCTGCGTGTGCCGCCACACCTGGCAAATCCTTATCTTTTTCAGTGTCAATTACAAGAAAAAAATAATCATAGATAAAAATAGCTAAGTGAATCGTCCTTTTGGCAGTCTCGGTGAGCCTTGTGGGACAAGCCCTGCCCTCTCCCACGCCTGCAGGTCGTCCCCTGGTGCAGTCACGATTTGTCGGCCTGCCTTCTGAACTGAGCTGCAGGGGCAGGGGTGAGATTATCGCCAACATCGCCTTGATCAGAGCACGCTTGGTAGCTGAAGGGAGCTGGTGCACTGAGTCGCTCTTGCTGTTGCTTGTGTTACCTGTGAGTGACCTCAGCCCACCCAGCCTCGCCCCCTTCCCCGGTCTTCTGAGGGAGATGGACCAGTGGTGTCCCTGGTGGAAATTTGCTTTGTGGAGAACCAGTGGACGGAAGAGTTGGTTTTCCTTTTGCTAGGCAGACTTCTTAGGTGCTTCTTGCTTCAGAGTGATAAACTTCTCACTCAACTTACCCTGTCTAAACACTAGGAATAAAAAGTCAGGTTCCAGCCTTGAATCATAGACTACAACTGAAGTAGAGAGTCTTTGGTCTTTGTTATTCGGGGACTCGTGGCAGATTGCTTGTGTGACTAGGGGAAGGGTAAAACATAGGGAAAGAAACATATATGTGATGATCTTGCTGCCATTCACAAAACAGCACACCAGTATAGGCTCATGGATGCATTTTGGAGCCTCAGAGGTACAAAACTCGGTCAGAATCAGTCATTTTCACAGGTCGTCTTGGAGTGCTGGGAGTGGGGAGCTCCTAGGGGCGAGGAGAAAACATGGGTGGTACCATGGATCAGAGAAGCTCAAACTGTAAATTGAAGCTGGAGGAGGACGTTGTTTTTGTTTTTCAAGGTAGGGTTTCTCTCTAGTCTAGGCTGACTGTAATTCACTCTGTAGTCTCAGGGTGGCCTTGAACTCCCACCTCTGCCTCCTGAGTGCTGGGATTAAAGGCGTGCGCCACCACGCCCAGCTGATGAGGGCATTTTTAACAAGTCTAGAGGCTGGAGAGGAAGCTCAGTTGGCAGAGTGCCTAGCGTGCCTAAAGTCCTGGGTTCTGCCCCCACCAGCGCATGAGCCGGCATGGTGGCACTCAGGAAGGAGAGGAGAGGAGAGGGAGGGGAAGGGAAAGAGAAGAAGAGGGATGGGGAGAGAAGGGAAGGAAGGGAAAATATAACACTATTATTGTGACCCTAACCTCCTACCAAATAAACCATTTTTGTGCTCCAGGATCTGGCTTACAAATACTAATACAGTTCCTGTTAAGCTGGTGACCATCACATTTCATAGGATGATTATGTAGTCTTTATATCAAAATATATGTCTACTCATTAATGACAAATAAGTGCCTGTGGTCAGCCAAATTAAATAGATTAATGAAGGGTAATGGAAGTAATTTCATGGATTAATAAATATACTTTTTAAGAATTAAGACTAATGCACCAATAAGTGTACTCTATTTTCATTAGACCATTCATATTTAAAAACTATCTTGTGTTTTGTGAAGTGCAGTTCTTGACTCTTCCATGGTCTGTGATAAATGACCAAGTACCAGACCTGACTCCCATGAAAACTGTTAGGCTTAGAAGTCTCTTTCTATGAAATTTTGAGTCTAGAAATAATCAGCCATATTTCATTTATTTCCAATCCAAAAATAAAGTTTATGCTAAGCCAAAGCTTTACAAATGTCTTAATCTTTAATTCTCTAAATTCTAGTATGCTTACTACTATTTTTAATTAATTCTTCCTATTCTCTTTTTAAAAATATATATGCAGATATATCTTATTTATTTATTTATTTATTTGAGAGAGAGAAAGGGGGGAGAAAATGGGCACGCCAGGGCCTCCAACCACAGCAAATGAACTCCAGACACATGCACCCCTTTGTGCATCTGGCTTACGTGGGTCCTGGAGAATTGAACTGGGATCCTTTGGCTTTACAGGCAAATGTCTTAACTGCTAAGCCATCTCTCCAGCCCCTTATTCTCTTTTTTTACCACCCTATTCCAGTCCCAGATGTTCAAGTTAGACCTTGAACGTGATCATACTGGTTTGGACCTCAGAATGAGTATTTGCTAATTTTTTATGCACATGAGTGTGCATGTTCATGTTCATGTGTACAGGGGTGCATGTGGGTGTTGGGTTAGGTCAGAGGACAGTCTCAAGTTTATTCCTAACTCAATTCACCTTCCTCTTTTTTTTTTTGTTCTCCTTAAGACAAGGTCACTTGTTGGCCCGTTGGTCTAGGCGGGCTGACCAGTGAGCCCCAGGGAACCACGTCAGGCTTTCGCAGCGCGCAGGCCGCAGGTGTGCCACCTCGCGTGGCGCTTTATGTGGGTCCAGGGACCCGCCTCCGGTCCTCGTGCGTGCAAGACGAGCTTTACCCAGAGCGCCGCCTCTGCAGCCCGTACGCTTGCCGCTTCTGAGAACGTCTTCCCGGCTGTCGAAGCAGGTTCACATTTGTCTGCTTTAGTGAGAAAACGTTGTAATGTGAAGATATTGGTCACAGCCCTAAGTTTTCTCTTGTCTTAAGACGGGACCTTAAAAACTGACTTCCGGGCTGGAGAGATGGCTTAGTGGTTAAGCGCTTGCCTGTGAAGCCTAAGGACCCCGGTTCGAGGCTCAGTTCCCCAGGACCCATGTTAGCCAGATGCACAAGGGGGCGCACGCGTCTGGAGTTCGTTTGCAGAGGCTGGAAGCCCTGGTGCCCCCATTCTCTCTCTCTCCCTCTATCTGTCTTTCTGTGTCTGTCTCTCTCAAATTTAAAAAAAAAAAAAATTAAAAAAAAATGACTTCCTCATGTCTTTGTCTTTGTATGTGTCTGGAGCAGGCGCCTTTAACCAGCGAGCCATCTCCCCAGCTTCAAATGCTGTATCTCAAAGTCTGTTAATGTGGCAAAGAAAAAGTTCACCTGCCCTGTTTTATTTGCATGTAGGACATATTAAGTCGCAGTTCATAGGCATGCATTACAGAATTACCCAATGTTAGTTTCTTGTGATAGTTTCTTGAATGTTCATATTCTCAGAGCACTTGCCTCATTAGGAAACATGAGGACCCAGGTTCAGTTACCCTGTACCCATGTAAGCCAGGTGCACCAAGTAGTGCATGCCTCTGGAGTTCATTTGCAATGGCTAGAGGCCCTAGCACACCCACATTTTCTTTCTCAAACAAATAAATAAATACATAAGGGCTGGAGGGATGGCTTAACAGTTTGCCTACAAAGCCAAAGGAACCCACTTTGATTCCCCAGGACTCAAGTAATTAGCCAGATACACAAGGTGGCGCACGCATCAGGTGTTCGCTTGCAGGGGCTGGAGGCCCTGGCACGCCCATTCTCTCTCTCTCTCTCTGAGTATCTTGAATAAATAAAACTTTAAATAAATAAATAAATCCATAAATAAAGTATTAAACATGTTCAGATTCTCAGTTCTCAATGTACTTTATACATTGAGCGTCACGAAATGTAGAATATATAATTGAACCAAGTGCTTTCATAAATGGACTCCGCCACCTCCCGGGAAGCCTGAACTGACTGGACCTTCGCTTCTCCTAAGTGGATTTTTCTGAACTCATTACTTGGATTTTTTAAATTTTTGACGGTTACCTCCTTCAGTGTCAGTGTATTTTTTTAGGTAGCCAAAACTTCCTTGCAGCTTGGAAAACAAAAGACATAATTTTTCTTTGTTTTAAACCCACACTGTTACCGAAGTTTGGTTTCCAGGGCCGTGGGAAAGAAGTGGAGACAGGGAAGCCGGGCGTGGTGGCCATGCCTTCAATCCCAGCACGGGAAGCAGAGGTAGGAGGAGCGCCTCGCCATGAGTTCGAGGCAAGGCGGGCTGACTGTGCTTAATTTGTGAGTGTAATCAGAAAGCCTGTTTTACTTTCATTGTAAATCTTCCTAGCTGGGTACAATAGACTTTGCAGTATGTGTGCTGGATATGGCACAGGTATTTTAGGACGTCCAGGATGCTCTGTCTCATTTGTTTGCTGTCTGGCTGTATTGGGGACTGAGCCCAGGGCCCCACACGTTCTAGGCAAGTGCTCTGTCACTGAGCTGCACACTCACTTGCTTTAGAAGCTCAAGTTTTTGTTTGGCTATGACCTTATGGAATTTTATTAGCAGTAAGTAGAGAGTTCATGGTATATGTGGGAAGTACAAATGCAAATTTGCAGTAAGTTCATAGTTTCCCTTCATTGTGATATTTCAGATGTGATTTCAGACACGTTTTGCATATTGTACTCATAGCTTTTAAAATAATGAGTGAAGTCCAGAAAAAAATTCAACCTTTCTCAATCAAGAAAATATTACTGGTATTACATTTCAGTATATACGCATATATTTTCACCAGTATAGGAAATCGATCACTTGGAACTTTTGTGTCTCTTTCTGCTAAGGGACCATTCTGCCTTGGGGGCCTGAGATGTTGAACATTATTATATAAGGCATACCAAAATAACCAAACATTGTGGTTTCATTTCATTGTTTCACCCTGAGCCAGTCTAAGGTTGCTTATGAGAATCCTTTAATTATAGGGATTTTAATGAGATTTTATCTGACCCATCGAACTCTCTGGCAGTGTTAAAAATTGCGAAAGCATATCTGGAAGGCCTCTTTTACTGCTTTAAGAAACAAAATGTTTTAGCTGCTCACATAAATATATAGAATATATTATATTATAGAGTCATCAAATTTTCAAGCAGGAATGCTTCATTTAATCACTATAGGAAAATAACAGCTTATGATAGTCATTAATATGTTTTAATTGGTTATGTGTGATGATTTCATACATCAACTCATAAATGCCAATTTGAAAATCTTAAATACAAAAGGCTTATGCTTGGTAGTAAGACAAGTGTTTTGCTTCAGATGCCATCTTGCCCACTTACCTGACTACGTACTAGGGTAAGATAAGCTCTCTGGGTCTCTTTTCCTTCATCTGTAATAGCTTGTTTTAAAGATAAGAGATAATATATGAAAGGTAGTTAAACATTGCCTGCTATGTCGCTGTCACTTAATAAATAGATGCTGCATCTGAGTGACTAGTCCAATTGTGCTCTACATCATATGTCAAAATCGTTTCAGTATAAGAGTTCCTATTCGGCTGCTGATAATTGAAATTCACTGTACGTCTAGTGCTTTAGAGTACCAAGTGCAAATTTAAGACATACAGTTCTGGTTCATGGTTTTCAGTAGCTTCATTGTCGTGCTTTATACACTGATACTTCTAAGCCGCCTTTCGTATGTGTAATTCTGTCTTTCATCGCTCAAATTATCAGCTGGCTGCACTGCTTGCTGCCCCTATAGTAAGAGGCCTAAAGCAAGTGAAATTGTAAGCATCTTATCTTGGCCATCCTGAACCTGCTTCACCACCATTCCTCCAAGCTAAGAGCTGCTTCTGTCAGACATCAAACACCTGAACTTGCTAATTTACAAGAGGACAGCTGTCTCAGAGAGATGTCAGCTCACTCGAGCCAGCCCTCTATCCCGCTCAAAGTCACCTTCAGTTTCTACTCTTCGCCCAGGCTGCTGCAGCAGTGGGAAATGCCGAGCTCCAAGTCCATGACTGGTCGGAAACAGCCAGGCTGGACTGTTCCCCTTGATTTGAGACTGGTGGAAGGCAGTCTGTACTCGACCGTCACAGGTATCTTTAGAGTTCTGAAGCTCTGAAACGTTAAATTTAAAGACTGCTAAGCAGAGCTTGAGTCCCAGGCCGGCCTGCGGCTTATCGAGGCAGATCCACATCTGCCTGGGCTAGAGTGAGCCCCATTTGAAGAAAAGGAGTGAGGGAAAGAGGAAAGAAAGAAAAGGAAGGGAAAAAAGAAGGAACACCACGAAAACGACTCTTACAAATCTGACCTGGCCTGTGAGGAGGCAGGAGGGAAGGAGCGGTGGTCCTAGGAAAGAGCAGGAGCATGCTCCAGGCTCATCCACACGCACCTGCTCGTAGGTGGTCTCGCCTGTAGGGTAACTAAGGCTTTAGAAATTACTTAAAATTGGTAGTCTTATAGAACGTATGTTACTCTGTGGTTGGTATGTGGAACAGTGGTCTTCATGTGACAGTGTCATTCTACAGCGCGTGGTTGTCATGAAGTATGTTACTGTGTGGTTGGTATGCGGAACAGTGGTCTTCACTGTGACAGTGTCATTCTACAGCGCGTGGTTGTCATGAAGTATGTTACTGTGTGGTTGGTATGCGGAACAGTGGTCTTCATTGTGACAGTGTCGTGTCTACA
Organism: Jaculus jaculus; assembly: GCF_020740685.1. Classification (NCBI taxonomy): domain Eukaryota; kingdom Metazoa; phylum Chordata; class Mammalia; order Rodentia; family Dipodidae; genus Jaculus; species Jaculus jaculus. Next base: position 17,285,012 of record NC_059121.1, on the reverse strand, counting down.
GCGCGTGGCTGTCATGAAGTATGTTACTGTGTGGTTGGTATGCGGAACAGTGGTCTTCATGTGACAGTGTCATTCTACAGCGCGTGGCTGTCATAAAGTATGTTACTCTGTGGTTGGTATGCGGAACAGTGGTCTTCATTGTGACAGTGTCGTGTCTACAGCGCGTGGTTGTCATGAAGTATGTTACTGTGTGGTTGGTTTGCGGAACAGTGGTCTTCACTGTGACAGTGTCATTCTACAGCGCGTGGCTGTCATAAAGTGTGTTACTGTGTGGTTGGTATATGGAACAGTGGTCTTCATTGTGACAGTGTCATTCTACAGCGCGTGGCTGTCATGAAGTATGTTACTGTGTGGTTGGTATGCGGAACAGTGGTCTTCATTGTGACAGTGTCATTCTACAGCGCGTGGCTGTCATAAAGTATGTTACTGTGTGGTTGGTATACGGAACAGTGGTCTTCATGTGACAGTGTCATTCTACAGCGCGTGGCTGTCATGAAGTATGTTACTGTGTGGTTGGTATACGGAACAGTGGTCTTCACTGTGACAGTGTCATTCTACAGCGCGTGGCTGTCATAAAGTATGTCACTGTGTGGTTGGTATGCGGAACAGTGGTCTTCATGTGACAGTGTCATGTCTACAGCGCGTGGCTGTCATAAAGTGTGTTACTGTGTGGTTGGTATGCGGAACAGTGGTCTTCATGTGACAGTGTCATTCTACAGCGCGTGGCTGTCATGAAGTATGTTACTGTGTGGTTGGTATGCGGAACAGTGGTCTTCATTGTGACAGTGTCATTCTACAGCGCGTGGCTGTCATGAAGTGTGTTACTGTGTGGTTGGTATGCGGAACAGTGGTCTTCATTGTGACAGTGTCATTCTACAGCGCGTGGCTGTCATGAAGTGTGTTACTGTGTGGTTGGTATGCGGAACAGTGGTCTTCATTGTGACAGTGTCATTCTACAGCGCGTGGCTGTCATAAAGTGTGTTACTGTGTGGTTGGTATGCGGAACAGTGGTCTTCATTGTGACAGTGTCATTCTACAGCGCGTGGCTGTCATAAAGTATGTTACTGTGTGGTTGGTATGCGGAACAGTGGTCTTCATGTGACAGTGTCATTCTACAGCGCGTGGCTGTCATAAAGTATGTTACTGTGTGGTTGGTATGCGGAACAGTGGTCTTCATTGTGACAGTGTCATTCTACAGCGCGTGGCTGTCATAAAGTGTGTTACTGTGTGGTTGGTATGCGGAACAGTGGTCTTCATGTGACAGTGTCATTCTACAGCGCGTGGCTGTCATAAAGTGTGTTACTGTGTGGTTGGTATGCGGAACAGTGGTCTTCATGTGACAGTGTCATTCTACAGCGCGTGGCTGTCATAAAGTGTGTTACTGTGTGGTTGGTATACGGAACAGTGGTCTTCATGTGACAGTGTCATGTCTACAGCGCGTGGCTGTCATAAAGTGTGTTACTGTGTGGTTGGTATGCGGAACAGTGGTCTTCATGTGACAGTGTCGTGTCTACAGCGCGTGGCTGTCATAAAGTATGTTACTCTGTGGTTGGTATACGGAACAGTGGTCTTCATTGTGACAGTGTCATTCTACAGCGCGTGGCTGTCATAAAGTGTGTTACTGTGTGGTTGGTATGCGGAACAGTGGTCTTCATGTGCCAGTGTCATTCTACAGCGCGTGGCTGTCATGAAGTATGTTACTGTGTGGTTGGTATGCGGAACAGTGGTCTTCATTGTGACAGTGTCATTCTACAGCGCGTGGCTGTCATAAAGTGTGTTACTGTGTGGTTGGTATACGGAACAGTGGTCTTCATGTGACAGTGTCATTCTACAGCGCGTGGCTGTCATGAAGTGTGTTACTGTGTGGTTGGTATGCGGAACAGTGGTCTTCATGTGCCAGTGTCATTCTACAGCGCGTGGCTGTCATGAAGTATGTTACTGTGTGGTTGGTATGCGGAACAGTGGTCTTCATTGTGACAGTGTCGTGTCTACAGCGCGTGGCTGTCATGAAGTGTGTTACTGTGTGGTTGGTATGCGGAACAGTGGTCTTCATTGTGACAGTGTCATTCTACAGCGCGTGGCTGTCATGAAGTATGTTACTGTGTGGTTGGTATGCGGAACAGTGGTCTTCATTGTGACAGTGTCGTGTCTACAGCGCGTGGCTGTCATGAAGTGTGTTACTGTGTGGTTGGTATGCGGAACAGTGGTCTTCATTGTGACAGTGTCATTCTACAGCGCGTGGCTGTCATGAAGTATGTTACTGTGTGGTTGGTATGCGGAACAGTGGTCTTCATGTGACAGTGTCATTCTACAGCGCGTGGCTGTCATGAAGTATGTTACTGTGTGGTTGGTATGCGGAACAGTGGTCTTCATTGTGACAGTGTCATTCTACAGCGCGTGGCTGTCATAAAGTGTGTTACTGTGTGGTTGGTATGCGGAACAGTGGTCTTCACTGTGACAGTGTCATTCTACAGCGCGTGGCTGTCATAAAGTATGTTACTCTGTGGTTGGTATGCGGAACAGTGGTCTTCATTGTGACAGTGTCATTCTACAGCGCGTGGCTGTCATAAAGTGTGTTACTGTGTGGTTGGTATGCGGAACAGTGGTCTTCATTGTGACAGTGTCATTCTACAGCGCGTGGCTGTCATAAAGTATGTCACTGTGTGGTTGGTATGCGGAACAGTGGTCTTCATTGTGACAGTGTCATTCTACAGCGCGTGGCTGTCATGAAGTATGTTACTGTGTGGTTGGTCTGCGGAACAGTGGTCTTCACTGTGACAGTGTCATTCTACAGCGCGTGGTTGTCATGAAGTATGTTACTCTGTGGTTGGAATGCGGAACAGTGGTCTTCATTGTGACAGTGTCATTCTACAGCGCGTGGCTGTCATAAAGTGTGTTACTGTGTGGTTGGTATGCGGAACAGTGGTCTTCATGTGACAGTGTCATTCTACAGCGCGTGGCTGTCATGAAGTATGTTACTCTGTGGTTGGTATGCGGAACAGTGGTCTTCACTGTGACAGTGTCATTCTACAGCGCGTGGCTGTCATAAAGTGTGTTACTGTGTGGTTGGTATGCGGAACAGTGGTCTTCATTGTGACAGTGTCGTGTCTACAGCGCGTGGCTGTCATAAAGTATGTTACTGTGTGGTTGGTACACGGAACAGTGGTCTTCATGTGACAGTGTCATTCTACAGCGCGTGGCTGTCATGAAGTATGTTACTGTGTGGTTGGTATGCGGAACGGTAGTCTTCATTGTGACAGTGTCGTGTCTACAGCGCGTGGCTGTCATAAAGTATGTTACTCTGTGGTTGGTATGCGGAACAGTGGTCTTCACTGTGACAGTGTCATGTCTACAGCGCGTGGCTGTCATGAAGTATGTTACTCTGTGGTTGGTATGCGGAACAGTGGTCTTCACTGTGACAGTGTCATTCTACAGCGCGTGGCTGTCATAAAGTATGTTACTGTATGGTTGGTATGCGGAACAGTGGTCTTCATTGTGACAGTGTCGTGTCTACAGCGCGTGGCTGTCATAAAGTATGTTACTCTGTGGTTGGTATGCGGAACAGTGGTCTTCATGTGACAGTGTCATTCTACAGCGCGTGGCTGTCATAAAGTATGTTACTGTGTGGTTGGTATGCGGAACAGTGGTCTTCATTGTGACAGTGTCGTGTCTACAGCGCGTGGCTGTCATAAAGTATGTTACTCTGTGGTTGGTATACGGAACAGTGGTCTTCACTGTGACAGTGTCATTCTACAGCGCGTGGCTGTCATAAAGTATGTTACTCTGTGGTTGGTATGCGGAACAGTGGTCTTCACTGTGACAGTGTCATTCTACAGCGCGTGGCTGTCATGAAGTATGTTACTGTGTGGTTGGTATGCGGAACAGTGGTCTTCACTGTGACAGTGTCATTCTACAGCGCGTGGCTGTCATAAAGTGTGTTACTCTGTGGTTGGTATGCGGAACAATGGTCTTCATGTGACAGTGTCATGTCTACAGCGCGTGGCTGTCATGAAGTATGTTACTGTGTGGTTGGTATGCGGAACAGTGGTCTTCATTGTGACAGTGTCGTGTCTACAGCGCGTAGCTGTCATAAAGTATGTTACTGTGTGGTTGGTACACGGAACAGTGGTCTTCATGTGACAGTGTCATTCTACAGCGCGTGGCTGTCATGAAGTATGTTACTGTGTGGTTGGTATGCGGAACAGTGGTCTTCATTGTGACAGTGTCGTGTCTACAGCGCGTGGCTGTCATAAAGTATGTTACTCTGTGGTTGGTATGCGGAACAGTGGTCTTCACTGTGACAGTGTCATGTCTACAGCGCGTGGCTGTCATGAAGTATGTTACTCTGTGGTTGGTATGCGGAACAGTGGTCTTCACTGTGACAGTGTCATTCTACAGCGCGTGGCTGTCATAAAGTATGTTACTGTGTGGTTGGTATGTGGAACAGTGGTCTTCATTGTGACAGTGTCGTGTCTACAGCGCGTGGCTGTCATAAAGTATGTTACTCTGTGGTTGGTATGCGGAACAGTGGTCTTCATGTGACAGTGTCATTCTACAGCGCGTGGCTGTCATGAAGTATGTTACTCTGTGGTTGGTATGCGGAACAGTGGTCTTCATGTGACAGTGTCATTCTACAGCGCGTGGCTGTCATGAAGTATGTTACTCTGTGGTTGGTATGCGGAACAGTGGTCTTCATGTGACAGTGTCATTCTACAGCGCGTGGCTGTCATGAAGTATGTTACTGTGTGGTTGGTATGCGGAACAGTGGTCTTCACTGTGACAGTGTCATTCTACAGCGCGTGGCTGTCATAATGTGTGTTACTGTGTGGTTGGTATGCGGAACAGTGTTCTTCACTGTGACAGTGTCATTCTACAGCGCGTGGCTGTCATAAAGTGTGTTACTGTGTGGTTGGTATGCGGAACAGTGGTCTTCATTGTGACAGTGTCATTCTACAGCGCGTGGTTGTCATGAAGTATGTTACTCTGTGGTTGGTATACGGAACAGTGGTCTTCATGTGACAGTGTCATTCTACAGCGCGTGGCTGTCATGAAGTATGTTACTGTGTGGTTGGTATATGGAACAGTGGTCTTCATTTGACAGTGTCATTCTACAGCGCGTGGCTGTCATAAAGTGTGTTACTCTGTGGTTGGTATGCGGAACAGTGGTCTTCATTGTGACAGTGTCATTCTACAGCGCGTGGCTGTCATAAAGTGTGTTACTGTGTGGTTGGTATGCGGAACAGTGGTCTTCACTGTGACAGTGTCATTCTACAGCGCGTGGCTGTCATAAAGTATGTTACTGTGTGGTTGGTATGCGGAACAGTGGTCTTCATTGTGACAGTGTCATTCTACAGCGCGTGGCTGTCATAAAGTATGTTACTGTGTGGTTGGTATATGGAACAGTGGTCTTCATTGTGACAGTGTCATTCTACAGCGCGTGGCTGTCATAAAGTGTGTTACTCTGTGGTTGGTATGCGGAACAGTGGTCTTCATTGTGACAGTGTCATTCTACAGCGCGTGGCTGTCATAAAGTGTGTTACTCTGTGGTTGGTATATGGAACAGTGGTCTTCATTGTGACAGTGTCATTCTACAGCGCGTGGCTGTCATGAAGTATGTTACTGTGTGGTTGGTATGTGGAACAGTGGTCTTCATTGTGACAGTGTCGTGTCTACAGCGCGTGGCTGTCATAAAGTATGTTACTCTGTGGTTGGTATGCGGAACAGTGGTCTTCATGTGACAGTGTCATTCTACAGCGCGTGGCTGTCATGAAGTATGTTACTCTGTGGTTGGTATGCGGAACAGTGGTCTTCATGTGACAGTGTCATTCTACAGCGCGTGGTTGTCATGAAGTATGTTACTCTGTGGTTGGTATGCGGAACAGTGGTCTTCATGTGACAGTGTCATTCTACAGCGCGTGGCTGTCATGAAGTATGTTACTGTGTGGTTGGTATGCGGAACAGTGGTCTTCACTGTGACAGTGTCATTCTACAGCGCGTGGCTGTCATAATGTGTGTTACTGTGTGGTTGGTATGCGGAACAGTGTTCTTCACTGTGACAGTGTCATTCTACAGCGCGTGGCTGTCATAAAGTGTGTTACTGTGTGGTTGGTATGCGGAACAGTGGTCTTCATTGTGACAGTGTCATTCTACAGCGCGTGGTTGTCATGAAGTATGTTACTCTGTGGTTGGTATACGGAACAGTGGTCTTCATGTGACAGTGTCATTCTACAGCGCGTGGCTGTCATGAAGTATGTTACTGTGTGGTTGGTATATGGAACAGTGGTCTTCATTGTGACAGTGTCATTCTACAGCGCGTGGCTGTCATAAAGTGTGTTACTCTGTGGTTGGTATGCGGAACAGTGGTCTTCATTGTGACAGTGTCATTCTACAGCGCGTGGCTGTCATAAAGTGTGTTACTGTGTGGTTGGTATGCGGAACAGTGGTCTTCACTGTGACAGTGTCATTCTACAGCGCGTGGCTGTCATAAAGTATGTTACTGTGTGGTTGGTATGCGGAACAGTGGTCTTCATTGTGACAGTGTCATTCTACAGCGCGTGGCTGTCATAAAGTATGTTACTGTGTGGTTGGTATATGGAACAGTGGTCTTCATTGTGACAGTGTCATTCTACAGCGCGTGGCTGTCATAAAGTGTGTTACTCTGTGGTTGGTATGCGGAACAGTGGTCTTCATTGTGACAGTGTCATTCTACAGCGCGTGGCTGTCATAAAGTGTGTTACTGTGTGGTTGGTATGCGGAACAGTGGTCTTCACTGTGACAGTGTCATTCTACAGCGCGTGGCTGTCATAAAGTATGTTACTGTGTGGTTGGTACACGGAACAGTGGTCTTCATGTGACAGTGTCATTCTACAGCGCGTGGCTGTCATGAAGTATGTTACTGTGTGGTTGGTATGCGGAACAGTGGTCTTCATTGTGACAGTGTCATTCTACAGCGCGTGGCTGTCATAAAGTATGTTACTGTGTGGTTGGTATACGGAACAGTGGTCTTCATTGTGACAGTGTCATTCTACAGCGCGTGGCTGTCATAAAGTGTGTTACTGTGTGGTTGGTATGCGGAACAGTGATCTTCATTGTGACAGTGTCGTGTCTACAGCGCGTGGCTGTCATGAAGTATGTTACTGTGTGGTTGGTATGCGGAACAGTGGTCTTCATTGTGACAGTGTCATTCTACAGCGCGTGGCTGTCATAAAGTATGTTACTGTGTGGTTGGTACACGGAACAGTGGTCTTCATGTGACAGTGTCATTCTACAGCGCGTGGCTGTCATGAAGTATGTTACTGTGTGGTTGGTATGCGGAACAGTGGTCTTCATTGTGACAGTGTCGTGTCTACAGCGCGTGGCTGTCATAAAGTATGTTACTCTGTGGTTGGTATGCGGAACAGTGGTCTTCACTGTGACAGTGTCATGTCTACAGCGCGTGGCTGTCATGAAGTATGTTACTCTGTGGTTGGTATGCGGAACAGTGGTCTTCACTGTGACAGTGTCATTCTACAGCGCGTGGCTGTCATAAAGTATGTTACTGTGTGGTTGGTATGCGGAACAGTGGTCTTCATTGTGACAGTGTCGTGTCTACAGCGCGTGGCTGTCATAAAGTGTGTTACTCTGTGGTTGGTATGCGGAACAGTGGTCTTCATGTGACAGTGTCGTGTCTACAGCGCGTGGCTGTCATAAAGTATGTTACTCTGTGGTTGGTATGCGGAACAGTGGTCTTCATGTGACAGTGTCGTGTCTACAGCGCGTGGCTGTCATAAAGTATGTTACTGTGTGGTTGGTATGCGGAACAGTGGTCTTCATTGTGACAGTGTCGTGTCTACAGCGCGTGGCTGTCATAAAGTGTGTTACTGTGTGGTTGGTATGCGGAACAGTGGTCTTCATGTGACAGTGTCATTCTACAGCGCGTGGCTGTCATAAAGTGTGTTACTCTGTGGTTGGTATGCGGAACAGTGGTCTTCATGTGACAGTGTCATTCTACAGCGCGTGGTTGTCATAAAGTATGTTACTGTGTGGTTGGTTTGCGGAACAGTGTTCTTCACTGTGACAGTGTCATTCTACAGCGCGTGGCTGTCATAAAGTGTGTTACTGTGTGGTTGGTATGCGGAACAGTGGTCTTCATTGTGACAGTGTCATTCTACAGCGCGTGGCTGTCATGAAGTATGTTACTGTGTGGTTGGTATACGGAACAGTGGTCTTCATTGTGACAGTGTCATTCTACAGCGCGTGGCTGTCATGAAGTGTGTTACTGTGTGGTTGGTATGCGGAACAGTGGTCTTCATTGTGACAGTGTCTTTCTACAGCGCGTGGTTGTCATGAAGTATGTTACTGTGTGGTTGGTATACGGAACAGTGGTCTTCATTGTGACAGTGTCATTCTACAGCGCGTGGTTGTCATAAAGTATGTTACTGTGTGGTTGGTATGCGGAACAGTGGTCTTCATGTGACAGTGTCATTCTACAGCGCGTGGCTGTCATGAAGTATGTTACTGTGTGGTTGGTATGCGGAACAGTGGTCTTCATTGTGACAGTGTCATTCTACAGCGCGTGGCTGTCATGAAGTATGTTACTGTGTGGTTGGTATGCGGAACAGTGGTCTTCATTGTGACAGTGTCGTGTCTACAGCGCGTGGTTGTCATGAAGTATGTTACTGTGTGGTTGGTATGCGGAACAGTGGTCTTCATTGTGACAGTGTCGTGTCTACAGCGCGTGGTTGTCATGAAGTATGTTACTGTGTGGTTGGTATGCGGAACAGTGGTCTTCATTGTGACAGTGTCATTCTACAGCGCGTGGCTGTCATGAAGTATGTTACTCTGTGGTTGGTATACGGAACAGTGGTCTTCATTGTGACAGTGTCATTCTACAGCGCGTGGCTGTCATAAAGTATGTTACTGTGTGGTTGGTATGCGGAACAGTGGTCTTCACTGTGACAGTGTCATTCTACAGCGCGTGGCTGTCATAAAGTGTGTTACTGTGTGGTTGGTATGCGGAACAGTTCTCACCCGTGACAGTGTCATGTCTACAGCGCGTGGCTTCACAGTTCTCACCCGTTGTAGTGCTCGGCCCTCTTACTGTTGCCACATAGTTTCTCTTCTATTTTCATACCCTTTAAAAAACAATCTAGATTTTGCCTATAAGAGAAAACCTATAACATATGCCTCTCTGAGTGTGGCTTATCTCACTTAACACAATGCCCTGTACATCCATTTTCCTGCAAATGATGTAATTTTGTTCTTCATAGCTGTATAATATTCCACTCTGCGTGTGTACACACACACTACACTTCCTTTATTCACCTTAACCCAGCCAGACTTTTAATATACATCTTGTTCAACTTCTATTTTTATTTTATTTTCATTGTTACTGTGCCTTACCTGTGGTCTTGAATTGTAAATGTGCAACAGCACCCTACATTGAGAAGAAAGGCCAAGGTTATATCCAAATACAAGCAAAAGACAGGGCTGAGGTGCAGCTCCATTGGTGGCGTGCTTGTTCATCGTACATAGGGTCTAATCTCCGGTACCACATGAACTGGGTCTAGTGGAGTAGACCTGTTAGGCCAGAACTGTAGAGGTAAAGAGGGGCATGCCCCTCCTCTCTCACCAATAAAATGTGTTTAAACAATTACCAATATTTTATCATTTTACAAATATGCTGAATGTCTGTGTAGTTTAATTTTCATATGTGCTTTGCCATTTAATATGTTTCTATATCACACATCATGTAACTTCTGGAAACCTCCACTGCATATCTGTGACCGTTATTAGGCTTGACCATCTTAAATAGCTCCCAACCCTTTGCAGCTAATGCTGTAGTGAGTACATGTGTCCATATGTATTATTGAGAAGTCATTCTTAAATATATAAAGAGCTCCTATGAATCATTAAGTGACAGAGCAACAGCCAGTGGAAAAATGGCCAAAGGACATGAACAGGCAATTTGAAAAAAGGCACTTAAGATGAAATGCCAACCATTTTGATGAAAAGAGCAAATGAAAGTTACACCGTGGCAAAGGTCAAAGGATAAAAGTCTAGAGGAAGGTAATACGTTTGCCCACTAATTGTGGGAGTGAAATTGGACAGTATTCATTCATTTATTTATTTATTTTATTTGAGAGTGACAGAGAGAGAGAGAGAGGAAGGAAGGAAGGAAGGAAGGAAGGAAGGAAGGAAGGAAGGAAGGAAGGAAGGAAGGGAGGAAGGAAGGGAGAGAACGGGCGCACCAGGGCATCCCAGCCACTGCAAACGAACTCCAGACACGTGTGCCACCTTGTGCATCTGGCTAATGTGGGTCCTGGGGAATCAAGCCTCGAACCAGGGTCCTTATGCTTCACAGGCAAGCACTTAACCGCTAAGCCATCTCTCCAGCCCAAACTGGACAGTTTTAATGAACAGCCCTGGAAACAGTTGTCAGAACGACAGATGCATGCTCAACTTGACCTGGCAATTCTTCGGGGAATTTGGCTTATCGATTGGCAGTTACCTGGAAAGATGCATTCATAAAGTTGTGCCTTGCAGCATTGTTTATGGTGGCAAAGATAGAGGATTACTTAAATGTTCCTCAGTAAAGACTTAGGAAAATATTATGACATGCCCATTCTGTGTACCGTATATGAACTTGTGTGTGTGTGTGTGTGTGTGTGTGTGTGTGTGTGTGTGTGTGTGTTTGCGCGTGTGGTGAAAGTAGAAAGGGGACCATGAGAAGAGAAGGAGAGGCCTTAAGGGAAGGTATAAAGAGGGGAAGAAAAAGAATACTGCAGGCTGCAGTGGTGGCTCTGCAGTTCAACATGCTTGCTTGCAAAGCCTGACAGCCTGGATTTGATTTCTCAGTACTCGTGTAAGATGGCAGGAGGCTGTGGCACGACCATTATCTATCTTCTTCTCTTCCTTTCCTTCCCCTCTTTCCCCTCCCCTCCCCTTCCCTATCTCTTTTTCAAATAACTGCGTCAATATTTTTTTTTAAATGGGACACATGCAACAGGAAAGCACAGGGGAGACTGTCCCGGGAGAAGTAGGAGACTAGCAAGAGGAAGGCAAGAGGCGTTCTCTCACTCGCTGTCTCTCTAAAAATAAAAATTAAAATTAAAAAAAGTTGGAATGCAAAAGGAAGGTGGCAAGGCAAATAAAAGCAAAGGTGGCACATATGTATGAAAAGACCACTGAAACCTCACTTTGCTGACTTAAAGGCTGAAACTTAGTTCAATGTCCAGTGCACGGAGTCATCGAGTTTTTACACTTAGTCACCCGTGGAATTTTAGGATTCAGCCCTATAAAGACTTAACCATAGGACGGCTGTGACAACAGAATGTTTTCAAATGAAATAAACACAGTCCAAGCAAGACTTTGATACTCGCCAGCCATTCGCCACCCACAGGAATTCCCTATTGGCTGTATTGTCTCTCATGCCCAAACCATGTGTTACTGGGTCTGTCTCAATAGGCCAGTGTGTTCTCTGTGGTTATTCCAAGATTGCTTTGGGGGACACAAGACAGCTCTTTAATTTTAACTTCTGTATCTACTGAATTTATTTGCGAACATAAAAGTATACAACGAGTCCATGAATGTGTAACTTTCAGGAAAAGGTAAAAGTGAAAGTGAAAAAAAAGACAAGTCTGTGGGAAATGCTGACTGTAATCCTGTAAGGATGCAGAGATGCGGTTTGAAGGGCAGCTTAGAGGTCACAAGGAAACGAGTTGCAGACACTCCATCCATTGCACGAGAAACCATGAGAGTGCCCGACCCGGTTTAGGACCTTCAGCTCCCAAGCCTCCTGCGCCGCTCTGTGACTTGACTTCCGTTTCCTATCCCAGAAGCCCAAACCTCTGTCACCTTCCCTAGGCTTGAAGATGATGGCACCATGTTCTTTGCTTTTTTAAGTAAAAAGCTTCCATAATTTTTCCCATTCCAAAAGGAATGGGAAATCTGTCATTGTCCCAAGGCAGTTAGCTCCATTAGTTTTAAAGTTCTCTATGTTCGAGAAATTGTACTGTTATTTCATTAATCTTTGACTCTGAATACCAGTGACCATTACAGCTTTCCTAAATTCAAACTTGTTTTGATTGTTTCAGTTAATGGAATTTACTCTTAAGCACAAGAACTGTATGCTGAGTGCTCACTGTGCACACCACTGTTGATTTTTCGAGGTAGCCTCTCGCTGTAGCCCAGGCTGACCTGGAAGTCACTGTGTAGTCTCAGGGTGGCCTTGAACTCACTGCGATCCTCCTACCTCTGCCTCCCGAGTGCTGGGATTAATGGCTTGCGCCACCACACTCAGGGAGTACACTACTCTTTACCTGTTATATTTGGATTTATTAGACCTAAACATCTATTAAATATTTTATCAGATTAATTTTCAGATGCAAATTAGACCCAAAAATTTGACTTGAGCACATATTTAAATTTATTATATTCACTAGAATGTAGGTTGATTTTTTTTTTTTTTTCTTTTTGCTGTGATAAGTGGTCGTGTCACAGGTATTGCAGTTTAAGCAAGTAAAGTGAGTGTATACATCTTTTAGAGGAAACGTAAACTCCACTTCCAATTCATGAAAATCATGCAAGTAGGATATATTCTTAAGGATGCAGTGGTTTTAAAAGCAGTTTGAGGGTAGCAATTCATATCTGATAATAAAGAATTTATTCCATGATAGTTTTGTATTACTACAAAAAGATGTGCACTTTTTGTTGTGTGTGGGTCCATCTGCCCCAGTACTTGTGGAGGTCGGAGGATAGCCTCGGGTGCTTGTGTCTCCTTTCACCTTCCTTGAGGACTAGAGACCCTTTGTTGTTCTGCTGCCGAGGGCACACCAGTGTAGCTGTGCCCTCGCTTCTGGACGGCCCTGGCTCACTTCCCATTGCCGTAAGTACGCTGGGATCCCAGACACAGGTGCGCTTGCAGTCTGGCGTAATTTCACTGCTGGGCTATTAAACTTGGCCCGCAGCCTTGCAAGCAAGCACCACCTCCCATTGGCCGTCTCTCCAGCCCCTAAGATGCACACTTTTACAAGTAGACATTTCTGCCACGTTTTTTGTAAATAAAGGATTTTTATGAATTAAGAATGAATTAAAGTAGCTCACTAAATGCTTTTGCTGTCTTTCTGTCTGTACAGAAATGGGTATGATTTGACTTTAAGAAAATATTTGGAGACTTTAAATGAAATTTTAAGACCTAAAACCAGGACTGAAAAGTTAAGTTTTGTTTCCCAAGTAGACAAATAAACTTGTCAGATGTATTACCTCTCTATCCCCCTGTGTGCTAACCTTATTGAGGTGCATGTGGAAGCTTATGGGCCACACATGTTCTTTCTGTTTTATGTTTCAGATGATTATTTCTCTTTCTTTAATTGTCACTATCACTTAAAAAACATATATTTCAACATTATGTAAGGACTCTGTGAAGACGTTTGTATTACACTCTCACAAGCCTTTGAAAATTGCTATGTAAACAGTATAGTGACTCTTCATGTAATATGTTTTTATGTATGAATGTAAAGAGCATATTTGTGAAAATATAGGTCCATATATTGAGGATCTACTGTGCAAGAAATCCAGCTGTCATTGCTATACAGGCTCCTTTCACCCTAATTCTTACCACATAGAGACTTTTAGTACCAGTTAATCCTCTGACTTTCTGGGATAAATTCTGGGTAAACTAAGGAAGAAGATAAATCTTCCTTACAAAACTTGGGAAACCTGTGTGTAAGGAGAAATCCAGCTGTTTAAATGAATTTGTAATGAAATGCAGAACTTCCCAAGCCACCACGAGCTTGTCTACGAGCTCCCAGCCTTTGTCTTGGTCTCGCTAAGCATTAAAGGAGGCAAACCCAGCGTCCGCCCTGTGCCGTCCCTTCTGTTCACACTCCTAGTTCTCGGTAGTAGAATTCCAGGGATCACAGGAGAGACGTTAGTAGGCAACAGTGTCAATTCTTTAATTATGTCACTCCATACGAATAGTGTGGGGATGGCCTACGAGTGGCAGGAGACAGGTGTGTTCTGTTCAGCCCAGAGTCCTGAGCCTGGCCTATCTAATTGCTGTTGAGTCAGACCGCGTGCCCGTCTTTTCCTTAATCCTGGGAACGTGCAGGCACGCTCCTTAGCTTCTGGAAAGTAGAAGGGCCTACCCAGCGTTACCCGCTCAGAGGTTTGGTGACGGGCAGACATGCTTTGAAGCCAGCGTTGAAGGGTATGGTCAGGACTTTCTGACAAACACAAGAACATAGTTGTAGGCCTTTTGTATGAACTTCAAATAAATAGGTACTAATTAACTTTTTACTTTTGAGGTGTGTAAGAAGTATTCTTATCCTGTTCTTAATTTCTCCACCTTGTTCTTTTTAAATAAAATGATGTTAGTATACATATTAATTGTACAAAGTAAGAGTTCATTATGACTTTTTTTTTTTTTCTCGAGGTAGGGTCTCACTCTGGTCCAGGCTGACCTGGAATTAACTCTGACATCTCAGGGTGGCCTCGAACTCATGGCGATCCTCCTACCTCTGCCTCCCGAGTGCTGGGATTAAAGGCGTGCACCACCACGCCCAGCTCTCATTATGACATTTTTATATAGCCTAACATATATTTGGGTCATAATCCTCCCCATTGCCATCCTTCTCACTTTCATGAATTTTTTGGCCATTTGTATTTCTTTGAAAAATGTCCATTCATATCATTTGCTAGTTTGTTGATTAAAGTCTTTATGTTTCTGACATTTGAATTTTTGAGTAATTTATATATTCTGAACGTTGCTCCATCATTTCCCCCCAGTCTGGAAGCTGTGTGTTCACTTGGGCTTTTTAATTTGATAGGATCCTATATCCATTCTTGATTTTATTTACCGAGCTGTCCTGTCCTATTGAGGACACTGTCGTCTGTGCCAGTGTCCTGATGTGTTTTGCCTATGTCTTCCTGTCCCACTGTGAATTTGTCTGTATATAGGATGAAAGACAGAGATCTAGTTTCAGTACTCTCCATAACGGTAGTGCATTTTCACAGCACTATGTGTTTGTGAGGCTGTCTTTTCTCCAGGTGCGTTTCTGGTATGCCTGTGGAGAATCACGTGGCTGTAACTCCGAGGGTTTCATCCCGTTCTCCTGCCCACATGTCTGACTTGTGTCAGGGCCGTCCATGGTCCTCTTACTCTGTGGCACTGTTGTCGTCACCTTCACGTTGCTGGCAGAAAGCACTCGATCAAAAGCAGCCGTTGGGAGGAAAGTTGCTTACTTGGCTTCCAGACTCGAGGGGAAGCTTCGTGTCAGCACTGGAAAACGAGGCATGAGTGCAGGTGGACATCACCTCCTGGCCAACCTCAGGTGGACACCTGCAGCAGGAGAGTGTGTCAGACACTGGCAAAGGACAGTGCTTAAGCCTGTCCCCAACCACACATTGCCTCCAGTAAGAGTCTCCCAAACTGCCATCAGCTGGGGAGCAGTCATTCAGAACACCTAGCTTACGGGGGGGTTCTCGAATCGAACCACCACGGGCACTGTGGTAGAATTTGGAGCCAGGCACTATGCTTTTTGCTTGGGAGTACTTTGGCTTGGTGGGATCTTTTATTCTTCTGTATGGATTTCAGGGTTGATTTTTCTAGTTCTATGACAAATATGGTGACTCTGACGATTGCATTGGATCCGAAGATTGTTCCATCACTATGGCCATAATAAAAGTATTAGTTCTGATCTACAAATCTGAGAGACTTTTGCTGTCTTCCTCAGTTTCTTCCTTCTGTGTTTTGTACTTTCATTGTAGAGGTTTTTCTCTTCCTTGATTAGGGTTAGTCCATTTTTTTTGTTGTTTTGTGAGGCTACTGTGAATGATAGTATTTTCCTGATTTCTTAGTGTATCTGTTATTGACAAATAGGAAAGCTATTGCTTTTTGTTGTTGTTGTTTTGTTTTCCGAGGTAGGGTCTCTGACCTGGAATTCCCAAATAGTCTCAGGGTGGCCTTGAACTCTGGGCAGTCCTCCTACCTCTGCCTCCCATGTGCTGGGATTAAAGGTGTGCGCCACCACGCCTGGCTCTGCTTTTGTTTGTTTGTTTGTGTTGCTACTTTGTTGAAATAGTTTACCAGATAGAAGGATATCTGATACCAGATACTTGCTGATAGAGTTGTCAAGGTCTTTTAATATAAGATCATATCACCTCCAAATAGGGATAGTTAAGTTTACCTTTTCTACATGAATATTATTGTTGTTAAATGATATTGTGCTCTGGTTAATAATTCAAGCACTATGTTCAGTAAGAGCAGATGGAGTCAAAATCTTTGTCTCCTTCCCAATTGGAGAAGAAATGATTTCAATTTTTCTACATTTAGTACAATGTTGGCTATTGGTTTGTCATATATAATCTTTATTGTGTTCAGGTATAATTTTTCTATTCTCATTTTTCTCAGGGCATTTTTCTTAAAGGTGTTTTAAATTTTATTAGAGGCTTTCTGAGCATTGTTGTAGAGAGCTCAGCGCTCCTAGGATGAACATCCAAACCAGACACAGCTTGTGGGAGGAAGGGATTTATGTCAGGCTTATAGATCCAGGGAAGTTCCATCAAAGGTAGCAAACACCAAATCAGCGCAAGCAGACCCCAGAGCTCTGTGTCTCTTTTTGGGCTGGACTTCAGATCTCCCCCTCCAATGACACCTTACGGCTGGATCCTAGGATCTACCTCCAGTGATACCTCCTCCAGCCACGCAGCTTAGATCCAGGATATAAGTTTAGTTTTAATACTTGGGTCCATGGGGGACATATGTTTAAGCTCCCACAGGCATCTGCTAGGGTGATCATGTGACTTTTGTCCTTGGTTCTCTATATGTGCCATGTTCCATATGGATTTTCAAGCATGCAGCCAGCCTTGCCATCTGCATTACGAAACAGCTTGGGACATCAAGGAGATGTCTATAGTTCTCCACCTTCTTCTTCTCTCTCTGCTCCCCCACTTCTGCATCTGCCCTTCCATCCAGGTGCTGATCTCTCACCCACTGCACCGGGCCTGAGGCTCACTAGTTGTCCCCTTCCCTGAGAGACAGTGACTCAGATGGGTCACAGAACCAAGTCAGTGTAATATGGGAGCTGGATGACAGAGCGGTCGTGTGGTCTGTTACATAGTTAACAGGGGCCATAGACACCAACCCCCTGGGCAGTCAGAGTAGCTGTGGACACCACCACTCTATACACTTGTGAATTTGAAGGCCTTAACTAGGTTATTATTTTTATTAGTCATTAGTGCCCCAAAGGGTTAATTGCTTTTTCTTTACATAGACTCTAACTTTATTCTATCAAAATAATTTTGCACATTATTGTCGAAATTTTAATACTTTTCCTGTAGCCCATAAATCTATTCTTTTTCCTGTCATCTCATTCTTTTACCAGGTGAAGTGATATACCGTTATCACACGAGAAGTTACTACCTATAGCAACTACTCTGGTGTAAAGTCATTTTAAATGTATTAATCTCTTTTGTCTTACAGGACAAACTATTCGAGAGAAAAGAATTGTCGAAGCAGCAAATAAAAAAGAAGTAGACTATGAAGTGGGGTCTATCCCAACAGAATGGGAAGGTGAGTTTATACTTTTAGTAGTATTTTCTGGGAGACAAATTACTTCTCTCAGTAAAAACCTTCTATATTTAAAAAAAAAAATTACTTAGGAGAGATAGAAAGAAGCAATGAGAAAGATGGAGAGAATAGGTGTGTCAGGGCCTCTAGCCACTGCAAACGAACTCCAGATGCATGCACCACTTTACGTACCTGGCTTACGTGGGTGCTGGGGAATCAAACCTGAGTCCTTAGGCTTTGCAGGCAAGCACCTTAGCCACTAAGCTTTCTCACCATCCTGATCATCTACTTTTTTTTTTTTTTTAACACATTGCATTTCTTTAAAATGTGTAGAGGTGAGAAACAGTTACTAAGGGAGCAAAGGAAATGCAGTGCATTAGCCAAGCTGGGATGCAGACGAAGCTCGCGTCCCGATCCTCAGGAGCACTCTTGCTTACTGAGCGGCGCGTGCCCGGCCCCAGTCCTGTTTCTAGCACACGTGAACCCCAGGCACCTGGGAAAGGAATGTGCTGTTCAGCCTTCATTCTCTCTGTCTTTTATTTTTATCTATTTATTTATGTTCACGCAGAGTGAGAAAGAGAGAGAAGGGAGAAAGAGAGAGAATGGGCATGCCAGATCCTTTTTTTATTTGCAAGGAGAGAGAGAGAATTCTCTTTTTTATACGGAAGTACTTACCATTTGGAATATTTGTCTGACAGTGCCACTGTTAGCAGACCTCATCTTTAGGCAAGAATGAATAACTGTCCATCCCTATATTGAGACTTGGAAATTAAGAAAAAATGCTGGACGCAGTGGCTCGTGCCTGAGATCCCAGCACTCACGCGGCTGCCACACGGAGAACGTCTCCATTTCGAGGCCTATCTGGACTTCAGTGTAAGAGACTGTCTCAAATGTCTCAGGGTGGCCTCGAACTCACAGTGATCCACCTGCCTCTGCCTCCCAAGTGCAGGGACTAGAGGCATGCGCCACCATGCCCAGCCTTATCGCTTCTTTTTACTTTTTATTGACAGCCTCCATGTATATACAGAATTTACCATGATCATAATCGCCTCCCACCATTCACGTTTCCCTTCTCCCTTGTCCCCTTCCATTGAACCTCTTCCTCTTTCCAACTACTCTCTGCTCTATTTTGATGTCATCCTTTTGTCCCCTCTTATTATGTAGGGCTTGTGTAGGTAGCTTTGGCCACTGTGAAGTCATGAATGCCATGGCCACTTTGTGGTATCTGGAAGACAGTATTACAAAGTGTAACCCCCCCCCCTTTTTTTGTTTTTTGTTTTTCGAGGTAGGGTCTCACTTTAGCCCAGGCTGACCTGGAATTCACTATGTAGTCTCAGGGTGGCCTCAAACTCATGGCGATCCTCCTACCTCTGCCTCCCGAGTGCTGGGATTAAGGGTGTGCGCCACCACGCTCAGCGCCTCCCCCTTATTTTGGCTCTTATATTCTTTCTGCCGCCTCTTCTGCAGTGGGCCCTACGCCTTGGAAGCTTGTGATAAAGACATCTCACATGGTACTGAACATGCCACTGTCACTTCTTAGCACTTTGCTGAGGTCTGAGTCTCCCCAGTGGCCTCTGCCATCTGAAAAGAGCAGCTTCTCTAACCATAAGTGAGAATAGCATTAATATGTGGACATAAACACAAGTATTTGGAGGGTCGTTTGGTGGACATACATATCCATTTAGCCAGACAACAGTAGCAGTTAACAGTAGTTATCTCTCTAGGACTCGTGACCCTCCCAGCCTTAGGCTTTTGATTAGATTTTCAATGCCAGGCAGGAATTGCCCTCTCATAGAGTAGGCTGTAAGTCTAGTCAGAGAGCCGTGGGTTGCCCACCCCCACAACAGGTGCCATCGCTGTACCAGTTGTACATTTGGCCTGGCTGGACAGCCATGGAACTTGCAGGTCCATGCTGGTTAAGACCAGTGATGACTTGTCCTCCCCAGCAGCCCGCACAGGTCTTCCCAGCATCCTGACGCTGGCCAGCCGGGGGGAGGCCTCCGGCGCAGCTCCAGCTCGGCCTCTCCGCGCCCTGCGGCCCAGGCGTGTGGAGTCTTCACCATTGGAGCCTTCCCGTCTAGATCAGCTTATCTCTGCGGCTAGAGCACGCAGAGTCGGTGGTTTGTAGCTAGTCATCTTCAGTCCCCCATCAAAGCTGTTTACGACAGAAGAGTCTGATCTATAGAGAAGAAACCTGAAACTAGTTTGCAGAGGTGTTTGTACCTGGAGAGACAGAGCACCCCCAGCTTTTCAGCAGCTTTCCAGTCCCCAGCTCAGCTTCTTCCCAGTAAAGCTCATGTACAGGTCTGAGTTCTGGGTTTAGACATCCTCTCGGTTTGCTTGCCAGTTCCCAGCGTAGCCCCTGGCCCATGGGACGGTCTCAGTAGATAATTCTGTGAACACGTGGATTGTAGCTTGAGTCAGCCTTTCATGGTGGCAACTAAAGAGCCTTCACAGAAACGCCGTCAAGTCTTACGCATTGCTTCACACTTGCCAGCTGTCGCTTGTGTTACTGATTTGTGCAGTGGCTCCAGAGTCCAGGTGAGCATTGCAGCAGCCCTTTAAGGCAGGCCTGTGTTCGTTCGTGTTGAGCAGGCCGAGCGTCTGAGGTCCAGACCTGGTAGTGTGCTGGATGACGCAGCTCTGTACGCATAGAGCCATTGCTTCCGGCAGACTCGCCCCACAGCCGCAGGCCGGCTGTAGCAGTGGCTGCATTTATCCCACGAGTGAGGGACAGGATCGTTTCAGTAAGAATGTCTTTTCCGTTTCTGCTTATTAGCCATGAGAGTACTAGAACTATGAGAAAAGAGAGAGCATGAGTAGATGGGATTTTTTCCTTAGAAATAAAAGCTATAAATTGACAACCTCTAGAAGAAGTAATTGAACTTTCTTATCAGTCTGTCCATTGTTATAAACTATATTTGCAATTCCCGAATAATGCTTCTGCCTTCTTAGAATGGGTGCATTTTGTCATTTCTTTTCCAATAATGGTGTAGAATTAAAATGTTCATAGGAATAAATTAAGTTATAAATAACAAATAGGTAATGGTCCACTTTTCAGCCCTGAGACTTTCAGAGAATTAGATTCAGTGTAACTATCCCATGGGGCATGCTCTTAAAATATATCAACCAAACACAGCGACAAAATGTTTTCATAGTGGCATGCATCAATTAAATACTAAAAATAAGGACTTTACAACATGAAAAATATAATGCAAGCAAACATCCACAGCACTGTATGCAGGAAAAGATGAAAAAAAACTTGTAAAGTAATTGATGCCAACACCCAATGAATCTAAGGTCTTTTCAGATCCAGATGAATAAAATTTGACATTTTTTAAATTATTGATATTAGAACGCTGGCACCTACGTACAAGTTGCTTACTGTCCTGAAAATGGGTTAATCCGTGTGACTCTTCACACAGAGTGAGCTGTTCAGACCTGTGCATTCGTAGAGCTTCCAATCTGTGGTGGGAGAAAGACCAGTAAACTCAGTAACTGTGTGACATGCTGGTAGGAATTGAAAATAAAACAGGAAAGGCTACATAACGTATTTAGGAAGGGTTTGCAGTTCAGAAACGAAGGTTTTTAGAATAGGTCTTGCTTTATGCAAAGACTGCAGGAAGTGGCCACGCCCACAACCAGCCCAGGACATGTTCATGAAGCAGCAAATGCTCTGAGCTGAAACCTGCTTAGACGGTGAAAGACCATCAGGGAAGCCACTGTGGCTGGGATGAAAGGCTACAGAACGTGAGACATTATTAGGCAGGCCCCGTCCTGTGCATTCCACGGGCTGCTGTAAGGGCCGCAGCCTTCACCGTGAGTGAGATCGGAAGGCGCTGGGCAGTTTGAAGAATCGTCACATGCACAGCGTCACTCTCGTTGCTAAGTTGTCAAAGAATGGAGTCAGGATGTTTTCCTAACCCTTAGAGCAGAGAATTGTGGATCGGACCAGCACGACAGTAGGACTTGGAAGAACTGGTCACGTTGAAGATGTGTTGTAAACGTAGAGCTGACGGGGTTTGCCGATCAGCTGGCTGCAGCGTGTGCGAGGAGGTCGGTGGTCACTGCTGACCTCCTAACCCTCTGGCCGGGACAGAGAGACGTGGCTGTTAATTGTGAGAGAGAGGAGCAAATTAGGAGGGAAATGAAACAAATTTTGGAAGTGGTAAGTTTGAGATGCTGATTTGACATCCAGGTGGATGTGTTGTTGGTGGGAATTTCTGGGTTAGAAATAAAATTTGAGACTGCCAGCAAACAGATGTTGCCGCAGCTGTGCGACTAGGTGGGGTCGCGCAGCGCGCTGAGGGTAGCTAGAGCCTGCAGAGGCCAGAGGCTGCGCTCTGCGTCCCTCCCAGGTGTGGGACAGAGGAGACATGCAGGAGAAGCCGGAAAATCACTAGAGAAATGTTGGACCTCACACTCCGGAAGCCAGTTATCAAGAAGGAAGCCGTGATGAACAGTGTCCGAGGAAGACTGAAATTCTGCTATTTGCCACTTGCCATTCTAGCCACAGGAAGCAGCTGCTTGCTGCGTGAGAAGAAAACCTTACACAATGAAACTTTGCAGGGCCGCAGGGACGGCTTAGCACCTCGCTGCTGGTCTTCAGAGTCTTAATGTGTGGCCAGATGCACAGTGGCATGCATCTGGAGGCCCTGACATACTCTTTTTCTCTTTCCCTCCTCTCTTCCTCTCCCTGCTTGCAAATAAAGAAATTAAAATTTTTTCAAAGTTTTAGATAAGTTTGACAATTACTATTTCAAATTTCCAGAATAATAATGATATAGCCATTGCGTTGATATTTACTTTATTGTGATTTGTCCTATATGCCATAAATACACTAAATAGAATTCAGATGATTGAGTTGTGATTTTTTATTTTATTTTATTTATTTGAGAGAAAGAGAAAGAGACAGTGAGGGAGAATGGGCATGCCAGGGCCTTCAGCCACTGCAAACAAACTCCAGATGCCTGTGCCCCCTTGTGCATCTGGCTTAAGTGGGTCCTTGGGAATTGAACCTGGGTCTTTAGCTTTGCAGGCAGGTACCTTAACCACTAAGCCATTTCTCCAGCCCCTGAGTTGTGATTTTGAAAACTATCCCCTTTATCCTTCATACACTTGTGTTTATTAAGGACATAGGTCACCACGTTGCATCATGTGCTTGTATGGTTATTTTCTGCGCACCTCTCACTGTACACCCTCATCGACATTTTGTTATTAAGGACACAGGTCACACATTCCGTCGTGTGCTTGTTTGGTTGTTTTCTGCACACCTCTCACTGTACACCCTCATCGACATTTTGTTATTAAGGACACAGGTCACACGTTACGTCATGTGCTTGTATGGTTGTTTTCTGCGCACCTCTCACTGTACACCCTCATTGACATTTTGTTATTAAGGACACAGGTCACACGTTACGTCGTGTGCTTGTATGGTTGTTTTCTGCACACCTCTCACTGTACACCCTCATCGACATTTTGTTATTAAGGACACAGGTCACACGTTACACCATGTGCTTGTATGGTTGTTTTCTGCGCACCTGTCACTGTACACCCTCATCGACATTTTGTTATTAAGGACACAGGTCACACGTTACGCCGTGTGCTTGTATGGTTGTTTTCTGCACACCTCTCACTGTACACCCTCATCTACATTTTGGCTCCTACTGTAACTCTGGTATTTAACGTAGCGTATCATAGGTGCTCAAAACAGGTTACAGGCAGGGAAATAAAATGTTGGTGTAAATGACAGAGAACCAACTTTTAAATACTATATATTTCTTTCCAGCGTGGATTAGAAAAACAAGGAAGACCCCACCAACGATGGAGGTAAGAAACACAGGAAAATATTCAGACTGCATGTTCTTATGATACTGTATTTCTCAACTGAGAGCTTGTACTCCCAAAAATAGATAAATTTTTAGAAAAAATATGATGTATCTCTCCAAATTTTTTTAGTCTAGAGAAAATAATTTTCAAATATGTATAATGAAGTAATATATTAATACAACTTTTTTTTTTTTTTTTTGGCTTTTTGAGGTAGGGTCTCACTGTAGCCCAGGCTGATCTTGGAATCACTAAGGAATACAACTTTTTTTGTTGTTTGTTTGCTTGTTTTTTTTTTTGAGGTAGGGTCTCACTCTAGCCCAAACTGACCTGGACTTCACTATGTAGTCTCAGGGTGGCCTCGAACTCATGTTGATCCTCCTACCTCTGCCTCCCGAGTGCTGGGGTTAAAGGCATATGTCACCACACCTGGCTTAGTACAACATATTAACATTGTACACTAATAAGATATTACAGAATAAAATAAATACACATTTTATGGATAAAAACATGGTTTAAGCCTAAGTGTATTGGTACATGCCTATAATACTCGCTACTCAAAAAGCCAAACAGGAGGATGGCAAGCTTGAGGCCCACCTGAATGGTATCACACCAGCCTAGCATGGGCAAGGCTGTGCGTTCATCCCCTAGGACCACAACAAGTAAAGTAAGATAAAGTAAAATTAAAATAATGGCAGGGCATGTTATGTGCTAGCTTGGTGATGGACTGTTTGCCTAGGGTACGTGGAGCCCTGGGTCCAGTCCCTACGCTGAGGCGAAACCAAACCCTTGAGAGCGTGTGGACTTAGTTGCAGCTTGTTTTCCATGGCCCGGGGGGTCCTCTGCTGACATACATGCTTTCGTGGAAAAATTTGAGAACACCATGCCTCTTGGTCCTATCCAAGGCATGGCCTTATATTGCCCTTAATTTTATATATTTAACCTTCTGCAGTATCCAAAGGGGTTTTCAAATGTACAGTTGAGAAAATGGCATGTAATACTCAGTATTTAATAGTTGAGTTGGGTTTTAATGTAAAACTTTAAAGCTCATACTTTTAGTGGTAAAAATTTAAAGTATACAATGCCATGCACATGTGTTTCAGAAACATTCTCTCATAACTTTTTATTTTTAATACTCTATCATAGAGTTCTAAGTTATTTGGTGAGAAATTAAGTATTTCATAAAAGGAGAGTCTTCAAATGCATTACCGTGCTGCCTTAACTAATTTCTGTCTGGAGACATTCCCCTTGTTTTACTCTCTGGGATTTTTCTCCTGCATACTGACCTCGCGTGGGAGTTTGAATGTCAAATGTCCTCCGTAGCCTCATGTGTTTGGGATTAAGCCTCATGTGTAATCCCCATCTGGTGGAGCCTTTGCAAGGTGGACGCTTGCTGGTGGAGGGCTGGCACTGGGCCAGGCTTGGGCGCTTTATAGTCGAGTCCTGCTTGCCAGTGCTAGTGCCCTCGCTCCCTCTGCTTCCTCCCCACTGCTGTGCAGACGTGACACCCACCTCTCTGTTCCTGCCATGCTCTCTTTCTCGGCTGTGATGGCCATTTTCCCTCAAAGTGGAAGCCAGAAGAAAACCCTTTCCTTCCATGAGCTGCTTCGGGTCTGATGTTCTGTCCCGGCAATGGGAAGGTGACTGCTTCGCTTTGCCAGTGTTCCTTTGGCTAGGGTCTGGACGAGTGCGGCCTTGGTGCACTTCCAGCATGTGCTGCTTCTGCCTCAGTCACTTTTTTCTCAGATCTCTCTCTTATTCATCAATAAACATTGAAATAGACGATATCATTGCGGTGAGAGTGATGGCTTAGCAAAGCCTAAGGACCCAGGTTCAATTTTCGAGAACCCACATAAGCCAGATGCACAAGGTGGCGCACATGTCTGGAGTTCTTCTGCAGTGGCTGGGGGCCCTCGTGTGCCCTTTCTCTTTCTCTCTACCTGCCTCTTTCTTCCTTCCCCTCTCTCTTTCAAATAAATAAATATAATATTTTTAAAACATATATTATTTTGGGCTAGAGAGATAGCTTAGCGGTTAGGGTACTTACCTGATAAGTTTAAGAACACATGTTCACATCTCCAGGTCCCGTGTAGCCATATGCATGACACAAAGCATGCAGTGTCGCACATGTGTCTGTAGGTCATTCACAGCAGCTAATCATACCCATTCTCTCTCTGTGTGCCTTTTTCATCCGCTCTGAAATATGCCGGCGGGGGGGGGGGGGAGGGAGGTTCAGCAGTGGGATGGATAGAGGACCCGAATCCCCTTCATCTTGGCTATAAGAGCCATGGCTCCCCATCTCATAACTTTGAAAGGCTTCTTTAGTAGAAATATTCACATGAAAGTGATTGGATGGAGGAACATACAATAAACAGAACTGAGGCACCATTGCTATAAATGTCAGGTAATTCCAGTACTGAGACAGCTCAGAGTGGGGCCAGTCACTGAATCTGAGACTTATGTTTGAGTGCGCAAGAAGAGCCTTTCATGTTGTCCCCTGTCTGATGTAGTGTGCCCCTCTGCACACGCGCACCTTTCACGTCGTCACGTCTGATGCAGTGTGCCCCTCTGCACACGCGCACCTTTCACGTCGTCACGTCTGATGCAGTGTGCCCCTCTGCACACGCACACCTTTCACGTCGTCACGTCTGATGCAGTGTGCCCCTCTGCACACGCACACCTTTCACGTCGTCACATCTGATGCAGTGTGCCCCTCTGCACACGCACACCTTTCACGTCGTCCCCTGTCTGATGCAGTGTGCCCCTCTGCACACGCGCACCTATCACGTCATCCCCCGTCTGATGCAGTGTGCCCCTCTGCACACGCGCACCTTTCACGTCGTCCCGTCTGATGCAGTGTGTCCCTCTGCACACGCGCACCTTTCACGTCGTCCCGTCTGATGCAGTGTGTCCCTCTGCACACGCGCACCTTTCACGTCGTCCCCCGTCTGATGTAGTGTGTCCCTCTGCACACGCGCACCTTTCACGTCGTCCCCCGTCTGATGCAGTGTGCCCCTCTGCACACGCGCACCTTTCACGTCGTCCCGTCTGATGTAGTGTGTCCCTCTGCACACGCGCACCTTTCACGTCGTCACGTCTGATGCAGTGTG